>NC_062541.1:0-282500 GCF_022655615.1 Tachysurus fulvidraco
AAAAAAGGGGGAGATGGTAACTACGCTCCATCCTGCTAAAAAATTAAAAAATAAAAAATAAAATAGTTTAGACCGGAAACTTTTGGCCTGAACTTTAAATTAGAGTCGTTTATTAGCTATTTTAATTTAAGTGAGTAAACTCTTACCTTAGCAGCGATCCAAAATCCCGTTTAATTTAACTTTAGATGGGCTTTGACCCAATTCCAACCATTTAAATAGTGTTTAAGACGTTTTAGGCCTATAAATTTGCATAACTCCGCCCATAAAGGCAATTTTGGAGTACATTTTAACTAATAACTCCAAAACTACAAAAGATACAGAAAAAGCGTTTTTTGCGTCGTGTTGACCAAGATATTTTGTATAATCTGCAACATAAAGTGAAAATTCACCGTCGGTGAGGAGATTAAGCGGATTAAGGACCTGGGCTGGCTTCCCACTGATAGAACTTAACTTGGCTGGGGATTATACTGTCATTTTGATAGATTTTTCCTAGAGGGCTGCCCAGTAGAAGCCTGTTGGCCTTATTCGTGGCCATCCGCTGGGGTTTGTGGGCTCAACATAGACTTCGTGCTGCACAGCCCGAGTGGTCCTGGAAACCTTGCGGTGTTAACAAAAAGGGCCACTGGCAGAGAAGGTGAGTCATGGTCTTCTACCGGTCTTCACTTTGTATACATGTGTTGTAAATGTTTATTATTGTGTGATGGTTCAGGTTTCGTAACTGTAATGTGCAGCTCTAACATCTTATTATTGCAAATAGGTCCTTAAAATAACATTTTTAAATTAGGCCTCTAAATATAACCATTTATCTTTTAAATAAATAAATTAAGAGGATTATTTTCTTAAAAAATAATCTTCATTTTAATAAATAAATAAATAAAATAATAAATAGATGGATAGATAAATAAATAAATAAATAGTTTATTCTCTTAAATAATTATATTTTATCTCAGTAGACTTGTTGAATATATTCATTAATTGTTTATTCAATTGGCTTTGGGACACGGGCCGGGGAGTGATCGACCTACGGCTTGCCGCCATGGACGAGGGTGTCTAGTAATTAAAGGCTGAAACACCCTATGACTCTATGGTTTACTACTGATGACGTGTCTCAACATTTAGGATTTCGCTGGGCTAAAGAGGGCTTTAATTTTAGTCTGTACCCTTAGCCCTAAATAAGATTTAGTGCGTTCTCCACTCCTGAACCTAAAACATAACCGCAGGTTTCCATTTCTTAGCCCTAAACATAACCGTTTTTTTAGCCCCAGCCCTAAACTTAACCGGTTTTCTAGCCCTAAGCCCTAACCTTAAACGGTTTTCTAGCCCTAAACCTAACCGTTAGCCTTAAACTTAATTTTTAGAACCCTAAACCTAATCCCCAGCCCTAAACATAACCAGAGTTTTGAAGTGCGTCGTAATCCTATTTTTCGAACCGTAAACCCTACCTCTAGCCCTAAACATAACCTTAGGCGTCGTCTGAGGTCGGGACCCTAACTGAGACCGACCCCTAACTCTAGAAGAGCGTTTTAAGCTCCTAACTTTAAATAAGCGATGTTTTTTCGTTCGCCGTGATGGTGGTGGCTGAAAATGAGGTCACTCCCAGAACTATGGCCTTTCCCCTAACCTAAACCTAACTCCAACCCTGATCCTAAACCCTAACCCTAACCCCTAATCCTAATTCTAACCCCAACCCTAAATCTACACCCAACCTTAACTCTAAACCCAACCCTAAACCTATCCCTACTCCCTATACCTAAAAACTAACCCTAATCTTAACCCTGGCCCTTCTACCTTGCTTTACACTGTACAAAAACACTAATATTTTTATTTAAGAGGAATATTCCTTAACCCTATTTAGTTTATTGATTAATAATTTGGGTGCATTTAATTTTTCATTGGTCTATTTTTCTAGATTTACTTTCTGTATAATATTATTATTAATTTTATTTATGTGTGTATGTGTTTTATGATATAGTATAACATTCTATATAGTACATGTTAGTTATTGTTATGTAACTTCTTTTAAATAAAAAGATATTATTATTTTATTATATAGCATACATTATATATTATATATATTAGATATTGTAAATAAACAATATCCTATATTATATATTTTTTTATATATACTTTAATTTTGCTGAAAACAAAAAGAAGGAGACAGAACATTTGGCCAAAAGAAAAAAGAATTTGGAGGGAAAAGGGAGGGGCCGCGTGTGTGTGTGTGAGAGGGAGTCTATATAAAGGGGAGAGGAACAGAGGCTGCTCATTTTGCATTTGGCTTTTCACAGAGCAGCATCTCTTACTTGTTTATCGCCTAAAGCTGACCTTATTGCCTTTTTTATTTTTGTGGATTGTGCCCTAGCCTGAAGAAGACCTCAACGGTCGAAACGTCGCGACAGGGCACAGTTGTTTTGTTCTTTCTTAGTTTGTTTGTTTTTGAGGAGCTATTTGGGTTTTACTAGTTATTTAATAGTTATTTAGTTGGAGTTCATTATTTGATCTAATTTAAAACACTTAATTCATTGTTTGAAAAAATTCATAAAAACTAAAAAACAACAAAAAAAATATAAAAATAACTAAAAAATACTTTACATAAAAATTGTCATTTGGTTTAAAACTTTATATATATTTTTTGTCACGGACAAGGATCATTTTGTTCCATGATCCACAGACACAACACATTTGTACGGCCCGTTGGTCGACTGCGAGCGGAATCCCAGGTGAAACCATGTGCAATCGACTCCCAGCCCCCTAATTAGTATATGTACCGAATTTCAGCCTCCTAGGACCTACAGAAACGAAGTGCACCCCCTGAGGCAGGGGGGTGCACTTTCGCATTTATCCCTATTACCCCTACTGTAACCCTAATCGTAACCCTAATTTTTTGAAAAATTTTCAAAGTCCAAACTCAAAAATCGTTCTCACAGAAATCATACCAGGTGAACCAGAATCACCTGAAACGCCTAGAAAAATAGGTGACCAATTCTTGAGAAGCCATTATGTGCACATTTTTGACCCAGTGTGCAAAACAAAAAGGAAGCTCATATCGACTCAAAAACACCACAGTCGTGTCCAGTGACTTCCAAATAGTATATATAGATGTCAATTTTGTACATAAACCCAAAGGAAAATGTACAATACCCTATCTCCACTGCTGGTGGCGCTATCGAGGTGAAACCATGTGCAATCGACTCCCAGCCCCCTAATTAGTATATATACCAAATTTCAGAGCTCTAGAGCAAAAAATGAGAAAAAATGTGCAAAAGCACATATTTGCATTTTCGTTTTGACCACACAACCTAACCCTAACCCTAACCCTTTCCCTATATAAAGGAGGCCACTGCAGACAGACTCACATTTGTCAGTTGAGCTGTGCAGCACACACCTCACAGCTATTAAGCTGATTTACCTCTCACAATTGTTTAATTGGAATATTTAATGGTAATTAACCCACTGCTTGGTGTTATTAATTTGGTTTTTAGTGTTTTTCCAAATTTTGGCAGGTCAACGCCTGAAGAAGGTTTGATTAAAAACCGAAACGTTGCGCAAATTGTTTGATTGGCCATTTGGGGAGGAGGGCAGCAAGGTATTCACCTACCCCTCCACCCAAAACATATAAAAAAATACTTATTCAGCCATTTAGGGATGTGTGGGCTGCAAGGTATTCACCTACCCCTCCACCCCAAACACAAAATTTTGATTGTGGGGATGTGAGGGCAGCAAGGTATCCTCCACCCAACACAATATTAATTTAAATATGGGGATGTGAAGTTAGGAAGGTATTCACCTCCACCCAAAACACCCAAATTATTAAAATTGTCACCTCAATTGTGAGGAATATTTTGAACAGGGGACAGCACCTATTTGGACTGTCCCCACACACAAAAAAACACTTTGAACTCCTTGCTTATGGTGTTGGACTCGGGGGGAGACGGGGGGACGATCGGGGTGGCCTGTTAGGCAGGCCCGTGCACAACGTGTGTCTCTTAATTGAGACCACGGTCTGGGGACTCTAACCCCAACCCCGACCCTAACCCTAATCCTAATCCTAACCCTAACCTAATCATAACCAACGCTACTGAATCTAACCATAACCGGCCTCGATTTTTCCAGAACTTCTACATTAGCCTTTAATTTTTTTTGGGGGGGTTGTTGTGGGATGGCGGTCTGATGTTACAAGTTGACCACAACCGTAACCTATTCATAACCGATCCTACCGAACCTAACCATAATTGGTTCTGGTTGTTTCAGAACCTCTATAGCAGGCTCTAACCTAACCATAACCATTTTTTAGGTTTTTTGAGGCGATAATTGGTGGACGTTACAGGTTGACCGCAACCACAACCTAATCATAACCGAGCCTACCGAACCTAACCATAATTGGTCTTGGTTTTTTCAGAACCTCTATGGCAGTCTCTAACCTAACCATAACCATTTTTTTGGGTGATGGTGGGTGGACGTTACAGGTTGACCGTAACCGTAACCTAACCATAACCCCCCCTTCTCCCAGCATTTTTACATTAGCCTTTAACCTAACCATAACCCATTTTTTTAGACGATAGATGGTCATTACATGTTGACCAGAACCCTAACCTAATCATAACCAATTCTATTGGATTTTACCATAACCGGTGTGTTATGTGTAGCTTTTTTTTTCCTGGAGGCCTAATGAGATGCAATGCCCAATTTGTGCATGTGTGTGTGTGTCTGTGGTGTGTGAGTGTGTGTTTTGGGTGCGTGTGTTAGTGGACATTTTATGTGTGCATTTGTGTCTGTATGTATGTTCATTGTGCTGAAAAGGGTAAAAGTGTGACCTATTGCCCCACTAAATGTGCCCGGGTCAAATTGACCTGGGAGGACAAAATTAATTTTACTTGCAAAGTTCATAATTTGGAACAATCCTGGTAAATTTCAGGCAAATATGTGGAAGGAAACCCAAGTTATGACACATTAAACTTTCCAGATGAGTCAAATAGACCCCAGGTCTGCACAAGGGTTGTATAAATATGATGTGTACTAATGGCAAGGACAAACCTTAGCACACAATTTTTTTATATAAATTAAACAGCCTATTTTGTATAGATAGGCCTTGAAGGTTTCTGTCACAGACAGAGGTTTGGCCTGCCTTGGATCTGAGCTACTCTGAGTGAACAAATGCAAATGAGCCAGGCCTCACAGGTGATGGGGCCGTTTGCACAACAAAAGCAGGGCTGAAGAACTGTGAAAATCTCAACGGGGGGAATCACACCTTGGGACCTGCACCAGAAAATAAAAATTCCAGTATTTCTAGTGTTAACCTAACCCTAACCTCACAGTTTAAGACCCTGTGATGGGGGGAGTTATTGTATACTTTCAAAAACCTAATCCTAACCCTCTTGGTGACTCAAACCTTTCGAGACTCCCAAGAATCAACAACCCAGCAGTACAGGTGGACTGTTATCCCGGGGCATGTCTATCCCATGCCCACCACTTAATCAAATACAAGACAGTGACCTCAATGGACACACAGAGGGTGGGTCTATCATTCGGTTTAAATGATAAAACCACAAAATACGAGACAATCTATCAAAATCAAATAACAAAACTGATTCAAGCAGCAAAGGACACATTCCCAAATGCGACACTGCACATCCCTTCCGTGAACTTTGACAGGAGCCTCCCACTGGGAAATAGGACCAACCTCAACAGTCTCAACAAATTAAAAAGGGACACAGGGATAAGCATTCCAATTCACCCAAGGGAAAAGTTCCATACACTTCCTGACAATATCCACTGGACCCTGGAAACAGCAAATGCAATGTGGGAACACTGGTCAAAATATTAATAATATAATAAAATAATATAACTTTGCAAGCCACTCACCCACAGACAGGGGCCCAAAAGCAAAATGGTAATAAATCTCTCCCAGACATACACCTTATCCGCAGCAGAGGAAAAAGGCCTGTAGAAAGGACTCTCCTTTATCCCCACTGTAGGCTCTGAATTACCAAAAAGACTTGAGCCTAAAGCCCAAGTTACTGAATACCACTGAACGCCAAAGATAACCTCATTCTTTGGAACCAACAATATGGAGGGACAACCAGCTAAGGCACCATTCACGGACAAATCCATTTAGGAACCACCCCCCAAAGAAAATCCCCCAGGAACTCAAGGACCTCATCCAAATAGATAAAACCATAGTAAAAACAAAATTCCTACCAAACAACCTTCTGATCTGAACGACCCAGAAACAAGAGCCATAAAATCCCTCAAAAACAACAAAAGCATTGTCATTAAACCTGCAGATGAGGGTAATGGAGTAGTAATAATGGACAGGTCAAAATATGTCCAAGACGCCCTAAGACAACTGAACAACCCACTATACTATAAAAAATTGGACCAACCCATGTACACAGAATCAATACCGGTCATTCGGAACAAAATCAAGGCACTACTACAAAGAGGCACCACCAACAGAAACAAGCAAATTACCTAATCGGAGACCCCACCCCCAGACCTAGACAATTCTATCTCCTACCAAAAATCCATAAACCCCAAACCTCTTGGCCCACACCTTCAACACCGCCAGGCCGCCCCTTTGTCTCAGACGGTGGGAGCGAAAGCTACAGGACTGCAGAGTTCTTGCACCCTTACTTAAATCTCCTCTCTACTAAGCATGACGGTTACATACAGGACACTTATGACTTTATACACAAGGTCAAAACAATCAGACTGAAACTGATTGCCTCCTGTTTACTATGGACATCAACGACCTATATACAAATATAGATACCGCCATAGGCCTAAAAGTGGTCAAACAATGGCTTGACCAAGCCCCATATGAGGGAAGACCAGATGACATCATCATGGACCTTTTAGAGCTCAACCTTACTAAAAATGACTGAGTTCAATGGCCAATTCTACTTACAAATTAAGGGAACAGCAATGGGCAAAAAAATTGCACTGGCCTATGCCAATATCTACATGGCACATTGTGAACAGAACAGCCTTTGTAAAACGCTCCACATTACCAACCTATTACTTCAGATACTTGGATGACATTTGGGGAGTCTGGGATCACATGCAGGAACAATTCCAAGAATTTGTGTCCACACTCAACAACCATCATGACACCATAAAATTAAAATACATGCTCCACGACTCACAAGTAGACTTTCCGGACACAACCACCTATAAAGGCAACAATTTCAATACCAGGCAAACATTGGACATTAAGGTATTCTTCAAGGAATCCGATAGCCATGCACTATTACACAGGGACAGCTACCATCCCAGACACACCTTTAGGGGAATCGTCAAAGCACAACTAATCCGGTTCAGGACAATTTGCACCCAAAGGCACGATTTCCAAAAAGCCAAGAAAATTTTATTGAAGGCACTCTGGAAGAGGGGATACACCAGAGGCTTCCTCCGTTCAGTCTATACCGAATGGAGAATGGACCCCCCACATCCTCCAGCCCAACAAGGGGAAGCGGATAGAGTCATCATTCTGCTGACAGTCAAATTCTCCCGATACAACCTCAACTTAAGCAGAACTCTAAAACACAACTTCCATACCATGTTCGAGGATGACCAATCTTCCTTAAGTGTACGGGTACTAACAGCCTTCACAAAGAACCCCAACCTGAAGGATTTATTGGTCCGCAGCAAATTACATCCCCCAACCCAAAAGAAAAAAAAAACTCAGCCGGATCATTTAACAGCAAGGAACCCTGTCATGGGAGAAACATACAACCTACCACGGAACATCCCCCTCAATACACAAAATTGCGTCTACCTGATCCGATGCAAAAATGCAGCAAACAGTACATTGGGGAAACAAGGAACTCTATACAGACCAGACTCACAGCACACCGTTACAACATTAGGCACAGGAAGAAAAAACAAATGGACTCCAGGCAGTCCACAGCCCGGTGGTGGAACACAACCCAACGTGAAATGTACCTGTCTAGTGCCAGCCTTGATTATTTGTAAGGGGCAACGTTCCTAAGGCTACATCCACACTACATTTTTGTTTTAAAACGGAGACTTGTTGGTACATTTGCACCTACCGTCCTGACTGAATTGTCACCCTATCGCCCTACACACTCAGACCTGATATATTATGAAAATTAAATTCTTTAGTTGAAGAGGGCAGTCCATTTACAGAATGTCTAATGAGGATATTGTGTATGTATGTTTGAGGTTACCACAGGTTTGAAATATTCTACAGTTTCAACACTTTTTATTATTTATTGTATTTTAATAGTTGTAATCCTTTCACACAGGCTACAAGTGACATCAATCTTAAAAGGGCCTCAGTCCTCAAGGCACTTTGCATCTACCTTGGTGAGGATGATGGACATCTCATTCGGGAGTATAAGGCAAGTCGTTGTAATTGCATTTGTCAGTCAGATGTACTGTCTTGTATTATAGAAAATGTTTTAAGATCCTAATGTCTCTAACCCACTAGTTAGAAGAAAATTCCACAATGTGATTTAAAGGGGCACTCACCAAAAACAAACCCGATGCATAACAAAATCAGTGTTGACACCAAAACTATGGCAGCTGTAGTCCTAGTACTGTCTACACGCTGTCATGTTTTGGGGTCTAGATTAGGCAGGCTTTATTCATTATTTTTCTTATTGTTCAATTAAAAGACCAAAACCAACAATGTGTTAGTCCATTTATCAATCCATTCTGACTTCTGTGTCTCTGCTCCATTTGCAGAAGATTTTGATATTTTCCACAATGCCATAAAAACAAAAATCTGTGATTTTTTTTTTAAGTCACTTGAACCTATTTTTGTCAGTTAATTAAATCTTAAATAGTTTTACTGACCAGTGTAATTATATATTGTAAATATGAAGAAATTTTAAATTTTCAGGTCATTTATGTGTTTGTTTTTTTTTTTTTTTGGTCACCTATATCCTACAAATATACAGGACATCGAAGGAGATGACATCCAGAGAGACCTGCAGAAAACCACCATGGGTGTATTTGTCATCAACAAGGAAGGTGGAGAAATTGGAGCACATGATGACATTGGCATTCATGTTGAGGGGGGAATCATTCTGGACAACATTGGATTGGTAGCCCAAGCATGTACAATGATGCTGGGAGTTATCTATGTACTGAACATGGCTTACCCCAAAGAGCTGAAATACTTCTATGAATCCATTCAAAAAGTGCTCTTGAAAATGGATGGAGAAAGGCTTTCCCCCAAAGTCCATGGACTAAAGAACAAAATCATTGCTGGACTGTAGGATTTCTTCAGCCACTCTTGTGAACATCACTTATTCTAAGAGCTTAAGTTTCAGTGGACATTTAAGTCACATGTTTCATGTCACATGTTTCTGTGGATGGTTCTGGTACTATCGTATTATTAGTATAGTATTTTTTGTTCTGTTTAATGTAATCTCACACAAGTTCCTCAGTGTTTGCTGTCTTCCAGCTTTTCTGGTGCATTTGTTTTTGTTTTTTTTTGTTACGAATGGTACAATGTATTTTATGTTAATGGATGACTAGGGCATTTTTTTTTTTTTATAAGAAAGCAATTTGAGAAATGGTGACTACTGAGTTACATTACTGGCACTCTTGATGTCTTGGATCAGAAAATTAAAGTTAAGAGTTGAAAATATTGGGTTTGCTTTATTTTTCTGAACATTAATGAAAGTTAAGAAAGATTTAAAAACTATAGGATTGAAATTAATTTTAGTATGTAGAAATTAAACCATTAAATTGATCTGGTTGCACATAATTAATTTTAGTGTACTGAACATAAAAAATTTGTAAATTCTTAATAGTTTAGCTAAAATTATGAATATAATTAATCTGAAATTACTTAACAATTATAAGTACAACCAGCTTAAAAAACATGCGTACAACCAGCTTAAAATATATATCTGGATTTAGATAAATTTATTTCGTGCAACCCCTTGACATAATAAAATTAAGTAAATTCAACACAACATTTTTTTCAGTGTATGTAAACATTCATGTTGTTTTGCTTACTTGTATATTTGTGTGTTTTTATTTGTAATTTAGATCATGGCTATTGACTTGTGTCATTTAACTTTTCCAATTAAGGGTATTACAATAGCGCACTTGAATATCTGCAGTTTGAGATACAAAACTAATGATATATATCAGATTTTGCAGTCCAATAGTATTGAAATCCTAGCTTTGTCTGAAACAAATTTAGATTTTAGCTTCACGGATGCTGATGTGAAGATAGATGGTTACAGATTATTTAGGAGGGACAGAAATAGACATGGTGGTGGTGTTGCATTCAATGTTAAGGATAACATCCCAGTTAATGTTTGAAATGACTTCATATGGCAGAATATTGAATTTTAAGATATTTATTTTAGGTGATTTTAGTTGTCACTAAACTGTCCAATGTATAAGAAACTTAAATCCACAGCTGCAATATGTGGCCTAAAACAAATCATAACTCAACCCACTAGGGTTGTACATTGGTTTCATCTGCAACATGTATAGATCATATATTTACAAATGCTTTTGAACAATGCTCCAAAGCAGTCTCTGTGCCCACTGGTTGTAGTGACCATAATATCATAAGAGTCACAAGGAAAACTAAATTGCCTAAAGGAGGCTGCAAAATAATTCATAAAAGAACTTACAGATATTTCAACCAAGAGCAGTATGTGGGTGAAATTCAAGGTGTGGACTGGTCAGAAGTGTGTGAAGATCGTGACCCTGTCTCAGCCCTTAATAAGTTTATGGACATACTAATGAAAATAGTTGACAAGCATGCTCCTCTCAGAAAACGAGCTGTGAGAAATAAAAGTGCCCCTTGGTTGGACAAAAATCTTAAAAAATTAATGCTGTCTAGAGATAACGCTAAAATAAAAGCTAACATTTCTTGCGAACTAGCTGATCAAAAACAATATAGAACTCTTAGAAATAAAGTAGTTAAAATGATTAGAATGAAGAAAAAAAGTACTTTCAAGAAAAGATTAATGAAGCAAAAAATGATAAAAAATATGGAACACTCTAAATCAAATAATGGGCAGGAGTAAGTTCTCAGCTGCTTCATATGTTGAAAATGATGGAGTGTTCATCACAGATCCAGAGGGAATTGCTAATTATTTTAACAATTATTTTATTAGTAAAGTAGAGAAATTTAGATCTGGTATGAGTCCAAATACATCAGCATCTTATGATGCAATTTTAAGTAAGATAATGAGTGAGAAGAACCATTCTGTCACTTTCTCATTCAGTCAAGTTGACAGAGGTTCTGTTGGAAAAATTCTTGCAGCTCTTCCTGATGGAAAGGCATCAGGCACGGACCATTTGGACTCCAGGCTTATCAGGGTGGCAGCTGAAGCTCTGTCATTTCCCATTGCTCATTTGGTCAATTTAAGTTTGTTGCAGGGCATATTTCCCGAGAAATGGAAGAAGGCTAAAATTATACCACTGCCTAAAAATAAAAGAGCCACCTATCCGTCTATTACCTTTACTCAGCAAAGTCATGGAAAAGATTGCTTTTAAACAAGTTTATAGATATTTTTTTCCTAATAGTTTGATCACTAAGTACCAGCATGCATATCGGGAGGGTC
Source organism: Tachysurus fulvidraco (assembly GCF_022655615.1). Taxonomy (NCBI): domain Eukaryota; kingdom Metazoa; phylum Chordata; class Actinopteri; order Siluriformes; family Bagridae; genus Tachysurus; species Tachysurus fulvidraco. Next base: position 11,565 of record NC_062541.1, read on the forward strand.
ACTCCACATGTACTGCTTTAACTCATATGACAGACAACTGGTTAGAAGAAATTGATGCAAACAGATTAGTAGGAGCAGTGATGTTGGACTTTAATGCAGCGTTTGACCTGATAGATCACAAAATACTGCTTCAAAAATTAGAATGCTATGGTTTTACACCTTCGTCTCTGTCATGGATGGCGAGTTACCTATTCAATAGGAAGCAGCGGGTGTTCTTTAATGGTCAATATTCATCTACTAAGACAATACATTGCGGTGTGGACCAGGGTAGCTGCCTTGGGCCTTTGCTATACTTGATCTTTACAAATTATTTACCTTTTATTGTGAAACATTCAACTGTTATGTATGCGGATGATTCCACACTGTACTGTTCTGCAAAAATCCTCATGATGTTTCAAATCTATTAAATCATGATTTGCAGAATATAAGCAAGTGGGTAAAAGAAAACAAATTCGTTTTAAAGGTAGACAAATCAACATCTATGCTTTTCTGGAAAAGATTAAAATTAACTACCCAGCCGTCTCTGAACTTGTCAGTCAATGGGCTGCAGCTAAGACAAGTGACGCAAGCCAGGTTACTGGGCGTCACATTGGATTCTTACTTGTCTTTTTTAGATCATATTGATGGCAGTGTTGTATAAAGTACTAGAAAGCAATACTTGAGTAAAAGTACAAGTATCGTACTAGAAAAAGACTTTGGTAGAAGTGAAAGTCACCTTTTAGAATATTACTCAAGTAAAAGTCTTAAAGTATCTGATATTTACTGTACTTAAGTATCAAAAGTAATTTTCTGATATTTAATGTACTTAAGTATTTGAAGTAAAAAGTAATATTTCAGTGATTTTTGGTAGGCATAAGAGTAGGGGCGGTTCTAGGGTTTCATCTTTAGGGGTTTTAGCCCTCAGTGAGAATTTAAAACAAGAAGAGTTTTATATTATATATTATATGACTACATAGTAAGCCAAAAGTTATGGTATTATTAAATGGCAAAAGTGGACACCAAAATTTTATGCATGTTGTAATGATGCCAGGCTTGAATCAAATCAGTTCATGTATGTGTGTATTCTCTACAAACAGTGTGTCCAATGAATGCAGTCATTAATAAACTAATATTCACAAGACAAAGACCAAATAAATAAATGTTATTTTTATTTAGTATTGATATTGCATTAATATTTTGTTTGTGCTACAACTCTGGTAATAAGAATAGTGACATTTCACTGCTTTTGGTTGCCGCCGTTATAGATAAACGCCTCGCGTACCTGTGCTTCTCCGTAGAGCGTGCATGCGGACGTGCAGTGACACTCTAGGAGCAGCGATTCGCCAAACCTCCCTTATTGCAGTCACACACGTCTTATGATTTTATTTTGTAGTAACGAGTAACGAAGATGCTTATTGGAAATATAGCGGAGTAAAAGTATACATTTTATCTAGGAAATGTAGTGGAGTAAAAGTGAAAGTTGACAAATTTAAATAGCGAAGTAAAGTACAGATACGTGAAACTTATGTACAGTAACGAAGTATTTTTACTTTGTTACATTACAACACTGATTGATGGAATGATAGCTAAAATGGGGAAGGGTATTGCAATGTCCAGAAAATGTACGTCATATATTCCTATGTCCATTGCTAGACAGGTGGTCCAGTCTCTTGTTTTGTGCCATTTAGAAAACTGTCCAATTATATGGTCGTCCACATCACTAAAACATCTTCGTAAGCTTCAAGTGGCACAAAATAGGGCGGCAAGGACTGTCCTCCAGTGCTCTTTAAAGACTAACATGGCCCTGATGCATAAACGTCTTTCTTGGCTCACAGTTGATGACAAAATTAAATTCCAATTAATTTTAATGCTGTGGAATGCAGTATTTATGAAACAGCCACAGTTTCTCTCTGAGCAGTTTGTTTTTGTAGGAAGTGGACACCTATATGCCACCAGGCAGGCACTAGGTGGTGATATAAAACTTCCGCTTCCCAGGACAAATTTTTTGAAACGCACATCACTTTAGAGAGCAATATCTATTTGGAATAGACTTTATCTCATCATGCAGAATTCAGAACAAATACAAATTTAAGAGGACAGTAACTGCTGCAAATGATCTAGTGCCAGCTGTAAATTGTCATGTTCTTTTAAATGTTATGTTCTCTGAATGTAAGTGCAATGTTTGAATTTTTTTTATTGTAATTTGTGTTGCTTATTGTTTTGTGTGATTTTATGTTGTGAATAATTTTAAAAGAGGACCCCAGAAAGATTAGCTGCCATTAAATGGGCCGCTAATGGGGATCCTAATAAAACAATATATATGTATATAAATATATACACACGTGTGTGTGTGTGTGTATATATGTGTGTGTATGTATGTTTATATATATATATATATATATATATATATATATATATATATATATATATATATATATATATATATATATATATATAAAACATACATACATACATACACACACACACACAGCATTTAGCAGACGGCCTTATCTAATATATATATAAAATCCCGGGAGATGGATTAGTAATGACACCGGAAATAATTTAAACGGGGATCTTTTATTTCAGATAAGCAGTGCAGCGTTAATTATGTAAACTTTGGGGAAGATGGAGCTGGAAAGGTAGGATTTAGTAAATAGTTGTTGACAATCAAAAAGTCAGCTTCTAATTTTTTAACCAACTAACAAATGTAACCTAGGCCTAACATAAGCCTAACATAGCCAACAACAGACCTAACATGGACAACAATAGACAACGGTAGCAGCCCCTGATTTTATAAAAAACAGACACATGAATATAACATCTGGATACAACATCTGCACAGAAGACTAAATAAGGCTGCTTAAGTAACATAATGCCCCTTTTCCACCGAAGCGGTTCGAGTGCTAGATCGGAGCCAGAGCCTAATTTAGAACCAGTTCTTTCTGTTTCGACCGACAAAGCACCGGCTCCGAACCAGGAAAAGTGGTTCTTAAGTAGCACCAAAACGTTGCTGGTCTAGACTTAAGAACCGCTTGGGGCGGGAGCTGGGGGCGGGGCTACTTAGAAAAAAGGAGACCGACAAGCGCCATTTTTAAATCACCAGCAGCAGCAATAATAATAATAGCAATAATAAACAATGGACGTGCAAACCAAAAAACAGTGGTCCGTTGATGAAATCAACTGCCTACTTGCACTCTGGTCCTCGGCAGAAGTCCAGAAGAAGTTGGATGGAGCGACAAGAACAAAACCGGTGCTACAGCAAATTCAGCTTGAGATGGCTGCAGCGGGGTTCAACAAGAGTGTCGGTAAAATTAAGAATAAGCTTAAAAAATTTAAGGAGGAGTACAGAGACCAAATAAAGGACCTCGGTCGAAGCTGCAGTGGTCGGCCACATCGTAATCCACATTTCGATGTTCTCGACTCTGTCCTCGGCGACAGGCCAGCCTTCCAGCTTACCGGGGCACTGAACTCCGCAACATTGATACTCGAAGGAATGGCTAATAATTCGCTTGAGAAAAGTCACACTGATCCTGGTAAGTTCTATTTTACACTTCTTTTGTCTCCGGACAGCTCTTTGACCAAATTATAACTTAACTTGTCCATGTTAGGTCTGTCTAACTCATCGTTGAGTAGAAGCTCTGGAGATGCATGTACATCTTCAGCACAGAACAAACGTGGTAAGATTTGTGAAGAATTATCACACCATGTACTATACCAACACTGACATACATGTTCTCTCAGGTGCAGAAACAATGTTTAGTTAAATTCTTCATTTATATTCAGGACCATTAAATTGATTTAATATGTATCACTCAAGTAGAATGGAGTACACAAGCCAAATAGAAAGTAATGTATAGAATAACCTTAAAGGTTTGAAACAATAACTGACATTAGTTTGATCATTTACAATCGAATTCCTACATGATGAACTTGTATGCGATGTGAGCACAAGATGAAGTGCAGTGATGTAGTATGATGCTATAGTTCAGTAACATAACATAATAGATTAATAGCAGACAAATCTGCAACAGATATTTTTTAACCGTTTAGAAAATGCATAGTTTTTACACTACTGATCTGTCTTTTGCTATTCTTGATTCACAGGAAAAAGGAAAAGAGACAGCATATCCGAATTGGTGGCTTATCTTGAAAGGGCAGATGAGCGGTTCTTCCAGCACTCCAAGGACATGGAAAATGCATTGTTGCAACAAATGAGCCTAACTCATGGACTCGTGGAGCGCATGTTGACCGCCAATGACAAACTGCACAATGACAAGACTTTGTTTTTTTTTTTAAAATTTTATTTAGAATTTACTTTTTTTCTAATGTATGGCTGCTATTGCACTTTTCAAGAATGTAAAGTCTCACACGTTGTAGTTTTGTGCTTTTTTTAAAAAAAAAAAAAAAAAAGAAAAACACGTTTTAAGTTACACATGTCTGGTTGTGTTTCTTTAAACAATGTACGGGAATAGAATACAATTTGACAGTTTGGATGTCCTAACACAACTGTTACAATTTCAAACATCATCATTGTGGTACAAAGCACTTTAATAACTCTCTCTGTTAAAATGCATCATTAATGCAGCTCTGGTGTCAGCCCCTTCTGTATTGCCATGCTCGGGTACTGCCTGAACAGGAGGCTGAATGTTTTCAGTCCTGTTTGTGTGCTCCTCAGTGAAATTATCACCATGTTCCTCACAAATGTTATGGAGAACACAGCAGGTCACTGCCATTGTCTTGCACAGTTCCACCTTGCAGTCATTTCTTTTTAGGAGGCACCTCCATCGTCCTTTTAATCTCCCAAAAGACATCTCCACAACCGACCATGCACTGCTCAGCCTGTAATTATAGGTGTGTTGTTCAGGGGTCAGTCTGCCAGTATCTGAAAAGGGCTTCATGAGCCACTTCTGCATGGGGATTGCAGGATCACCTATCAGGTAATAGCCAAGATCATAGCCAGATATGGTCACTTTGGTTTGTCCTAGTAATTCCCCATCACTTAGGACCTCCCACAAATGTGACTGTCGTAGCACTCTAGCATCATGCACACTCCCTGGATAGCCAACACAAACATCCCAGAGTAGTCCTTTGCCATCCACAACTGCTTGCAGAACAACTGAATGCCAGCCTTTGCGATTGTAATAATCTTGTGGACGGTCCTCTGGTGCAATTATTGGAATGTGGGTTCCATCAATTGCACCGACACACTGTGGTACTCGCCAACGATTGTTAAAGAAAGTGGACATTTCCAATAACTTGTCGGCATCAGGAAATCTTATGTGGTAAGGAAGCAGCATCGTGATTACAGCATTGCAGAATTCCTGAACACAATTAAATACAGTGCTGAGGCCTACCCCAAAAAGATGACTGATGGTCCTGTATTCACTGCCTGTGGCCAGTTTCCAGATGGCAATTGCAACACGCTTCCGGCTTGAGACACACAAGCGAAAGTTTGTGTTCCTTCTCTCCATTACATGCTTCACCCGACTGCAGATGTACTCAAATGTTTCTGGGGCCATACGAAAATTGAGCAGGAACTGTTGAGGGGTGAAATCCGGAACTATTGTCTGCCACCAGTGCTCAGATCTTGGGTATGCCCATATTGCAGGTGACCTCCGCCTTGCCTTTAACCACAAGATTGCCTGTCAAGATAAAAATAGGTGGCATGTATAATTTTTCTCCAAAAAACAAAATATAATATGCTAAAACAGGCATATTGGACCAATTTTTCTGCAAAATAAATACTTTTGAATTCAATACTGTACATGCTCTTTGCTTATGGTACATGCATTTACTTAAGTATGCTGTATTTCTACAGTAAGTAATGTAAGTAAAGTACGTTTTGATAATGTACCTTTAGTATACTAATGTTTGATACACTTTTACTTTACCTCTATGTTAAATTATCAGCACACATGATAAGGCTAACTTTATTTCAGTGTTATTGATAAAAAATAACGTTATGTACTTACCCTTATTCTCGAGTGCACCCTCCGTTTATATAAGCTAGATTGAGCTGCACATACACGATGGATTAGTTTATTTTGGATGAGAATGTAGGCCACGAGCATGAAATGTACAACAGAATCCGCCATTGTTCATGTGTTTGTGTTTGCCGCTGCTGCGCTAACGTTGCTGGGAAACGTGATACGTATACAGTGACGTCAGACTTGGCTCTCTTAACCGGTGGAAAGACTACCGGTTCTTAGAAGGTTCGCCAGTGGAACCAACTTCGAACCAGTTCCAGCACTAGCTCTGAACCAGCACCCTGTTCTTTTTGGTGGAAAAGGGGCATAAGAGTACATGAAGATAGCGTCCTTTATAACATCTTAAATTGTGCGATTAATGCAAAATACAGTTCAAACCTTACAAATATCACTGCACAACATAACACTTGCTTGTCCACTTAAACTTAGGTATTACAACACAGTAAACGAATAGAATGAAATGACTTATGTCTCAAACTTACTTTTTATCCCAACTCTGGCACATGCACACACTATCACAGCATATGACAGACTTTCCTTCTCTGCATATATTAAAGAACACATGACAATAAATCATTAAGCATTAATAATATTGCACTCATTTTAATAAAACTTGTATGTACATGACAAATGAACCCCTTTTGTGAAATTACTAAACGTGAGCAACACTTACTCTGATACTTCACGCTCACTCAAACACACACAAGGCCTACGAAGCACACAAAATAACTGCATTTAAATATCACTGGTGAACATAAAATTATACACCAAACTGACTCAAAACTGTCTCTTATTATATTATATTTAATCACTTTCACTTCTCTGAGAAACAATTTCGTGCTTTTCCACACCACACGAAATGTTTCCCTACAGAACTCGGTGTCAATCCGCCGTCAATCCGCCAAATACACCCGGATCATCCGGAAATACTCAGTAGGTGTTTAACTCACTATAGTTTTATATTTTGTGCTATATTTCTATTAGGTCATTGTGCTATATGGCTAAATTCTCCACTGCACGTGCACCAGTTAGACCACGTTGTAAAGCGCGCTGTTCACCCGAAGCAACCAAATCTTTTCCGGTCGTATTACGGTTCTGTTTCTTAAAGGGCCAGCGTCACATTTTAGCAATGCTTGAAAAAGGGCATTAGTACACACTTTACGGTGCATACTTAACACAAGCTTAAATAATGTGAATAACATTATCGTTTTAACCTGGTTACATATACATTAAATTAGATTATATTTAATATTTATATAATATTATATTTGTCATTACACATGTACAAGTACAATGCAACTTGGTTTGGCATCTAGCCAGAAGTGCAGCAAGTGCATGATGTACAGTATTTGCAGTATGAACAGGATAATATACAGATGAATGCACTATGTATGGATATACAAGATATACAGGTTGGGTGCTATAGACATGAAATATACATTGTGTTATATATTGTATATTATATTGATAAATATACAAGTGCTATTGACATAATATACAGGGGTGGGTGATCATCAGGAGGCAGAGCTCAGTAAGATGACAGCCCTTGGGAAAAAACTGTTTCTCAGTTTACTGGTTTTTTTCCAGAGGCTCCTGAAGGGAGGGATGGGGGACAAATAATCTATGGGCAGTGTGAGAGTCTTTAAGAATGCACACAGCGTTCTCTTTGGATTGAATCAATGGCTGGAATTAGAGTTCCTGTGATGCACCTGGTGGTTTTCACCACCTTTTGTGGTACCTAGCGGGACTTCAGGGATGGCTGAAGACAGGTAATGTCTCTTCAGTGTCCTCAGGAAGAACAGGCACTGGTGAGCTTTCTTGACTCAGTGTTGGTGGTCCATGACAAGTCCTCTAAGATATGGTGCCCCAGGAACTTAAAGCTGGAGACACGTTTTAACTAGCAGATCATTAAGGTGGAAGCCCTCCTGAAGTCCATGATGAGCTTCTTTGTTTTGCTGGTGTTAAGATCCAATATCATCTATCTAAAAATTAGTCAAAGATAAGTAAAAACGTTCAGTTTTTAAATTAAGGTTTTTATTATTAAGGGAAAACAAAATCAAAACCCACATGGCCCTGTGTGAAAAAATGGTTGGCCTCACCTATTAAAACATAACGTAACTGTGGTTTTCTTCTTCTTGTGGTGTTTTATGGCGGTTTGGCAGACCAACGAAAAGGTGCATTACAGCCACCTACTGATCTGGAGTGTGGAGCAAACACAGAAAGGATTGTCATATAATTGACTGAAATCAGAAACTCAAATTTGACCTTGAAATTAAGTAGAGTTTCACATAATTTTGCATCTCACAGATATATAATTTTCTTCCTTAATTAAAAATTGAAGTATAATTTGTCTGATCTGTTTGATTGGGTTTCTTTTGGGACTCTCTCTGTGTGTGTGTGTGTGTGTGTGTGTGTATATATATATATATTTTTTTTTTCTCATTATTTTACAGTAAAGGGACTAGTATTTCGAACTTGGATCTTTGCCACTGTATGCTGTATGCACTTTTGCAAGATATCTCTCGATGTAACATGTAATATTAATCAGAACAGAATGGAACCTATGTGCAAAAATGTGAAAATGAATGTTAATTAATTCATTCTTTTTTAAATGAAAGTTGAAATTTAAGCTTTTAAAGAAAAAAGCATATATTCAGAGTTATGCATTGAATGATTTCTGGAGTAAATGGTTTTAATTGTGCTATATCCCGTTACAGTTTTTTTTCGATCGCTAACAAGCGCTTACCTATACTTAAGATAATTTTTCTAAACTCTTAACACAGACTTACACCTACAAAACACAATTGGCCAAATTTATCATTTTCCTCTCAAAAACGTCAAAGAATAACACTTGTTTTCACTTCACAAGGTATATGCAGTCAATCAAAGTACACCAGGTTTCAAAATTCTGGCTATTGTTGACATTAGAAAAACTGCATAGACTTTTATGTTTCAGGTAACATGCAATCCACCTTTTACACAAAATGTCTTAGTTGGGAACTGTATGTCCAAATGTACAGTAATGTTCACATTCAAACGCATTCCACTAAAAAGCAAATCAGTTATTTTTTTCTTTACTGTTTACTTAAGGAGGTACAGTAGAAACACAATATAGTAGAAGAGAAAAAGTTTTACAGTATTGAACAAAATATGATAAGAGCATTCTGAAAAACAAAAAACAAAACAGAAAAAGCCCAGATAAGAAGGGGGGAACTAAAAATAGCACAAAATTACTGTAATGTATCTAATCCCTGCGATCTTCAGGGTTAGGCCACATGTTTTCGTCAACATCACATCTGATATCATCCAAGGCGATGCACCTGGGATAAAACCGCTTGGTATGTCGGATCCACCCTTGGCAATCTTGAACTGTGATGTCCCTGCAGCCAGCATCCATGGCTTTAAGGAGGGACATCTGGTCATGTGGCTGATGGTCATAAACCTTCCACCTCCATGCAGAAAAGAACTCCTCTATGGGGTTGAGGAAAGGTGAATAGGGTGGAAGGAAGAGACTTACCAGTCTTGGGTGGACTTCAAACCATGCTGTTATTGCTTGGAATGATGGAAAGCAACTTTGTCTCAGGTAATTACAAATGTCCTCATGTTTTCACCCTCCTGATCCTGCTCTGGTACTAGGCGCTGGTGGAGATCATTGAGAGAGGCAAGGAGGCGTTCGGTATTATAGGGTCCAACCTGACATCTGTGAAGGAGTAATCCTGCATTTGCCATTGCTGCACACATGGTAATGTCTGCCCCTCTCTGTCCTGGCACATCAACTGTGGCCCTTTTTCCAATTATATTTCGTCCACGTCGACACCTTTTGGATAGATTGAATCCTGCCTCATCTAAGTACAGTAAATGAATTCATGAGGGGGCCTGGTTGGCCTTCAATTACATAACTCTCTGAAACAAAGTTTATGTATATCATGTCATTACTGTATACCATACTGTACTGTAACCTATTACTGTGTAGGTTTCCTACTTGCAAAGTGCAAAGCTTATAGAACTGGACATTGAACTGAATATACACTATACCTGGACATATTGTCGTCGTAGCTTCTTGACTCTCTCACTGTTCCTCTCAAAGGGAACAGTGTAGTGCTGCTTCATCCACACTCTGTGTTTGGACAATGTCTGTGTAATGGTTGAGGCTGATGCTTTCTATATTGCCATATTGCATTATTTGCAACAACCATTTCTACAATGGCAAGCTCTTGATCATTATTGAGGAGCTTTCCTCTTCCCCCAGAGGGTGGAAGACATTGCATTCTTTAGAGGGGGAAAAAATCAACATATGCATTACTGTATGACCTTATTGACATGTCAAGTGAGAATAGAAACAATCCATGTAAAATGCAATACTTACCTATTGGTTTGTTGAAAGAAGCGAATAATGGAGGCGACCGTTGACCGCCTCAAATTGGGTTGCACTCTTTCACCAGACTCTCTTAGTGAGAGACCGTGGTTAATTACATGGCCAGTGATAGTGGCACGAATGTCATCACTGACTACTGTTCTTGCAGCCCTTGGAATGCCAGCACCACGCATTCTTACACCTCTACCTTGCCCTCTCCTTGGGCCTGCTCCTCTTCCTGCACCTGCACCTCCTACTGGCCCTGCATCTCTCACTGGAGCTGGTCATCTCCCTGGGCCCCTTGCTCTTCCTCTTCCACGTCCAGACATTACAGTGTTTGTCTTTTTCTGTTTCTGTTCCCAAAAACATCAGTCCTCACAGTCCTCATTTTATAGTAATAGAAAAAAATAACCCACTGAGTCTATACCAGACTGGAATCAGCTGTGGTTGGCCCAATTCACCCAACATAAATCAGCTGTGTGTCAATTATTCAATTGTTTATTATCAGCTGAGATATATTGTTTTTGAACTGATATCATTGCAGAAGCAGAGGTTTTTATACTGCATCTAAGGTTTGGAATATTGTTTTTGCTATTGTGGGATGTTGTGTGTTAACATTCGTGAATACTACAAAAACAATCCATAATTTTGTTGGAAGGTATAGCTTGTCTGTTAAGAAAATGTAAGCATTGTGGAAATGTGTTCACCGATTGCATATTGTGTGAAAAGGACATGGAATGTGTGAAAGGTATGGCAACAAAAGACTGATGCTGTGCTAATTGTGTTTAGAGTTTTGAAAATGTGACAATTGTTTGGACAAACGCTTGTTAGCGACTGAAAAAAACTAATTAATTGAATACATTATTTAGCTTGCTAACTAAAGACTTGGCTATTGATTTCTTCTTGTCTAGTTTTATCTTTGAAAGTGTGATCTCTAGAATGCTAAAACAATTATTTTATCACCAGCGCCATCACCAAGAGAGCCCAGCAGTGTCTCTACTTCCTCCGAAGGCTGAGAAAGGCACATCTCCCTTCCCCCATCCTGACCATGTTCTACAGAGGGACCATTGAGAGCATCCTGAGGAGCTGCAGCACTGTCTGGTTTGGGAACTGTACGATCTCGGATCACAAAACCCTGCAGCGGATAGTGAGGACAGCGGAGAAGATCATTGGGGTCTCTCTTCCCTCCATCATGGACACTTACACCACACGCTGCATCTGCAAAGCCAACAGCATTGTCGATGACCCCACACACCCCTCACACACACTCTTCACCCTCCTGCCCTCTGGAAAAAGGTACCGAAGCATTCTGGCCCTCACGACCACACTGCGTAACAGTTTCTTCCCACAAGCCATCAGACTTCTCAATAACTGAACTGTACTATACTGAGCACAACATGCACACACATCATCTGTATGGACTGCACAGACCCTCACAAAACACACACTGTTTTGCACACTTTTCTGCTGTTTTTGCACATACTCTCCAACATTTCAGCTGTTTTTGCACATATTGTACAAGATCTCAGCCATTACGCACATACTATACAATATTTCAGTCATTTTCTGTTTTTTGCACAACTCTATATATTATCCAAATGACCTGCTGCTAAGAAACTGTGTTCATTCTAATGTTACTGCACGAAATATTGTTTGAACATTCAGTATTTACACTGGTCGGTCGGCGCTGTTTCTGTTACTGTTTATTGTCTTTTGCATTTTTTTGTACTTTTTGTATTGTCTTGTAACTTTATGTCTGCACTGTTTTTTGTCCTGCACTGTTTGCACCAGGTTGCACAGTTGCACTTTATGTGGCTAAGACTACTTACATTTGTTTTATGTAGCACCTTGATCCTGGAGAAACGTTGTCTCATTTCACTGTGTACTGCAACAACTAAATATGGTTGAAATGATAATAAAAGCTTATTGACTTGACTTATCTTTCCCCACAGAAGGGCAGGATTGCAGTTAAGGTCCCCTTTGGTGTAAGAGTACACAGTTTACTCCGGTTACATTAGCAAAAAGAACCAAGATATATTTTGAGCTCTTAATTGTATTCATTTTTTAGATGCAGCAAGCCTTCGTAAACCCAGGAACAGCAAGGACTGAAGAGTCAGTCATCAAAAATTGAAGCATTTCATCAGTCAAGTTTATTTGAAGTCCCCTCACCAATATCTGGTAATTGTAAACAAAGAGTATAGTGACTAAAGGCCGAAACATCCGATGAATCTGAGGTGCACTACTGATGATGTGTCCTGAAATTCATAAAATGACCATTTAATTTCACAAAATAGGCCAATAATCAATTTTAAATACTAAACAATAAATAAATAAATAACACATTTTGATAACAACAACATTGGTGTCCTGCTCAGCCCAGTGGTTTACTTCCTCTACATTCAGCATCAAAGGCCCAGTTGGAAACACAAAAAGAAACAGTTCTGCCAGAGCAATGGCAGTGCAATAACATGTGCCGGACAGTGCCCTATCCTTGGCTTCCTATCTATCTATGCAGGCTTCGGTTTGTGATGGGGAAGTCATTGTACGTTTCAAAAACCTAACCCTACCCTAACGTGTAGATTTTCTATTTGCACACTAATGAAACTACTTTTTATTTACAGCTTAAGACTATCCCACAAACAGACCATAACCTTCGTGGGGACCTTGCATGTTTGTTGTTATATAACAGTTAACTTTTCTTATGATGTTTTCTTTGCAGTGTTTATAACAGAATTATATAGGTTGTAAAACCAATTATGCATGTATAAACAAATTTTGAATCACGTTTTAAAAATGCCAAATATCTTTGTTTTACAAAATGTTACATTAATAATGCCAGTTAGAAATGTTTTATAAATTGTCCAGTAAATTGAATGTTCAATAAAAAAAATTGATAATTACTTGTTTAAATAAATCTTCAATAAAAAGTTTTCATGCTGGAAATTCATGTAATCTTCTCTCAATTGACTTCAAATTACTATAACTTCACTCACACACACATGCATATAAACTCACACCAGGCCTTACAAAAACAAACTAGAGCTAGAGCTCCCAAACCAAGTTCAAGCGATTGGGTGCCCTCTAAATAGTATATATACACACCGAATTTCAGCCTTCTAGGACATATAGAAACGAAGTGCACCCCTCCCAATAGGGGGGGTGCAGATTCGCATTCGTCCCTTTAAACCCCTAACCCCTAACCCTATGGTTTACTACTGATGACGTGTCTCACTATTTAGACACTAGAAGAGCGTTTAAAACCAGTTTAGGATCGCCGTGCTGTGCACGGCACGGAAGACAAAGTGACCACTAGGGGATGAGCCAGAAACAAGCTTCATTGCAGCTTTAAAGCATTAAATCCTCTAAAAACATGAAAAAACCTATTTACCTAGTAAAGTTTATACTCAAGATTTTCTTAAGCCCACAAACAAAGCATAATATGATTCATAGCCGTCATACTATTTGAAAATTTTTTTGGAGAAAACTGACCTAGGTGGCGCTAGACCAGTTTTTCCCTTACCTTTAGACGCTTCCCTTTCTTCACTGGGGTTATATTTTCCAAAACAAATATTCCACAAAAATCCCCATAGGTCCAAGGAACTGGAATTTGTAAGCCTTTTAATGCAAAACGCTTTGGTCGCCTCGCAAATATTCCGTTTGTTTTCCGAAAACTGGAAACAGTAGTGCACCACCATCTTGTTTTTCGGCTCTAACTTCTCATTGGGGGTTTCAAAAATTCTAATTCGGTGTTTGTATTGCAGAGATAGATGGCTGAGAAGCCAATGATGTCATGACATAATTTTTGGGAACCCGCCTTTGACTGACAATTACTCCTTCCAATAGCAATGAAATGGGCCGGGACCTCTACAGCTCTTTAGCCAATAAGGAGACGATTCCAACGGTATGCAACATCTCCGCAGCCTGGAACAAGACTAATCAGTTTATCAGGTAAACAACTCAGGCGGAAATGAAAACCTTCCATTCTAGCCTCTGTAACTTTGTGCCTCAGTCATTTCTCTTAACCTAAGCCTAACCCTCTTGGGGACTCAAACCTTTCGAGACTCCCAAGAATCAACAACCCAGCAGTACAGGTGGACTGTTATCCCGGGGCATGTCTATCCCATGCCCACCACTTAATCAAATACAAGACACTGACCTCAATGGACACACAGAGGGTGGTTCTATCATTCGGTTTAAATGATAAAACCACAAAATACTCGACAATCTATCAAAAACAAATAACAAAACTGATTCAAGCAGCAAAGGACACATTCCCAAATGCGACACTGCACATTCCTTCCGTGAACTTTAACAGGAGCCTCCCACTGGGAAATAGGACCAACCTCAACAGTCTTGACAAATTAAAAAGGGACACAGGGATAAGCATTCCAATTCACCCAAGGGAAAAGTTCCATAAACTTCCTGACAATATCCACTGGACCCTGGAAACAGCAAATGCAATGTGGGAACACTGGTCAAAATATTTAAACTTGGCAAGCCACTCACCCACAGACAGGGGCCCAAAAGCAAAATGGTAATAAATCTCTCCCAGACATACACCTTATCTGCAGCAGAGGAAAAAGGCCTGTAGAAAGGACTCTCCTTTATCCCCACTGTAGGCTCTGAATTACCAAAAAAAAACTCTATCCTGAAGCCCAAGTTACTGAATACCACCAAAGGCTAAAGATAACCTCATTCTTTGGAACCAATAATATGGAGGAACAACCAGCTAAGGAACCATTCACAGACAAATCCATTTGGGAACCAAATCCCAAAAAAATCCCCCAGGAACTCAAGGACCTCATCCAAATAGATAAAACCATAGTAAAAACAAAATTCCTACCAAACAACCTTCTAACCTGACCGACCCAGAAAGAAGGGCCATCAAATCCCTCAAAAACAACAAAAGCATTGTCATTAAACCTGCAGATAAGGGTAATGGAGTAGTAATAATGGACAGGTCAAAATATGTCCAAGATGCCCTAAGACAACTGAACAACCCGCAATACTACAAAAAATTGGACCAACCCATGTACACAATCAATACCGGTCATTCGGAACAAAATCAGGGCACTACTACAAAGAGGCACCACCAAACAAAAGCAAGCAAATTACCTAATTGGAGACCCCACCCCCAGACCTAGACAATTCTACCTCCTACCAAAAATCCATAAACCCCAAACCTCTTGGCCCACACCTTCAATACCGCCAGGCCGCTCCTTTGTCTCAGACTGTGGGAGCGAAAGCTACAGGACTGCAGAGTTCTTGCACCATTACTTAAACCCCCACTCTACTAAGCATGACAGTTACATACAGGACACTTATGACTTTATACACAAGGTCAAAACAATCAGACTGAAACCCCATGGCCTCCTGTTTACTATGGACATCAATGACCTGTATACAAATATAGATACAGCCATGGACTTAAAAGTGGTCAAACAATGGCTTGACCAATACCCAGATGAGGGAAGACCAGATGACATCATCATGGACCTTTTAGAGCTCAACCTTACTAAAAATGACCGAGTTCAATGGCCAATTCAACTTACAAATTAAGGGAACAGCAATGGGCAAAAAAATTGCACTGGCCTATGCCAATATCTACATGGCACATTGTGAACAGACAGCCTTTGTAAAACACTCCACATTACCAACCTATTACTTCAGATACTTGGATGACATTTGGGGAGTCTGGGATCACATGCAGGAACAATTCCAAGAATTTGTGTCCACACTCAACAACCATCATGACACCATAAAATTAAAATACACGCTCCACGACTCATAAAGACTTTCCGGACACAACCACCTATAAAGGCAACAATTTCAATACCAGGCGAACATTGGACATTAAGGTATTCTGGTGGAACACAACCCAACATGGTCTACAAGGGAACGACAAGCCAAAGAGAGACACTGGATTAGAAAATTAAACACCCAATACCCCATGGCCTGAATGAAAAATACTAAAAATTATTGTTCAAGATCATGGAAATGCATGTAACATTTTGTTGGCATGTCAGGATGGTTACTTTTTGTTCCTCACCCCTAATAAGTGTAAATGCTTCCCACAACAAGTTCTATTTTCTGATTATCTTATGTAAATATGTTGGTTAGTCTTATAGTTATATGTAAATGTGTTGATCAAACTACTTATTAAATGGTTGTAAGAGTATATGATGATTTGGGGCCGATTCAGAAGGGCACTGCTACCCGGGGTCACCCCAAGGTCTGAACCCTAACAAAGCCTCAAACCATAACCACATCTTAGCAACTAGCCCTCACCCTGACCCTAATTCAAAAATCCTAACCCTAAAGGTAAGTAAAAGGTTAATACAAATATTTTTAAAGAAAAGGTAAGTGAAAATAATAGGTATCTCTCTCTCTCTCTCTAATATATATATATATATATATATATGTGTGTGTGTGTGTAAAAGGTAAGTTAAAGTAAAAATAAAAAATAAATAAAAAATAAAGCATGTATACATTACATACATTATATATGTAAAAAAAATGTAAAAGGTAAGTAAAAATAATAATATTCCCACACAATACTATCACGGTAAGTAAATAAACTCGATTAAATATTCACGATTTTGGGAAAGAGGAGAGAAACCACTCCCACAGAACCCCAAAAGGATCTTGGGTCCTCTTCATATTACCTACTTAAACACAAATATCTCCGGAACCGTTCGAGCTATTGACATACCGTTTTTTGTTTTTTTTTTGTCACAATCAGCATAAACTTCATAAAAATACCAAAATTTAATTTTCCTGAGAACCTACCCTCACCTGAAAAATGGTGCACATGCACCACCAGCCCAACTCAATCAACAGGAATCCAAGTAGGGGGTGACTACGCTAGTAGAAGCCTGTTTGTTCCTGAAACTATTCTGGAAGCCTTGGCTTGGGAATAAGGTAAGGAATTAATCCGCTGGCATTTGCTCAATCCATGTGGACCCAGCCCAGTAGAAGCTTGATGGCTTCCCGAATGATTCCAACTGCTAGTGAGACGAAATTGGTAGGGAAGTCATCTGCTGGATTGCTACCTAGCTAGGGCCATCTGGAGGTGATGCTTTTTGCGTTGCTCTCCAGACCTCTGGTTTAGCTAGAACGGGACATACCAGGCATCTTGGATACTTTGCAGTGTTAACGAAGGGATGCTTGGCTAGGGCCCAACCAGGCACCCTAGATATCTTACCATATTCACTAACCCTAAACCAATAATAGTAATAGAATCATAATGGTAACAATAATAACAAAAGAACAGGAGAGGGACAGCTAGCAACATGTTCAAACATGCTCAAAAACATCAATTTCACACCTGACCAGCCTAAATCACCAAACGCATGGTGGGAAGGATGGGTAGGTGAGCAGTAATATGCCCAGTCAGGCATAGGGAGTTGGCCTGCTCAGTCCAGCGGCTCTCCTTCACGTCCACTCATCTTTTAGTTGTAAATGATAGATGATAAATAAATAAATTGATTAAAATAAGTTAAAAGTCCAATAACCCCGTCAATACGGAGTAAATACTTAGCTTTAGTTTTAGAAATAGTTAACTTCTGATTGGTCATGGGACACAAGCCGAGGCTTGATCGACCTGCGGCTGGCCACCTCAGAGGAGGGTGTACATGATCGAAGGCCGAAACACCCAATGAATCTGAGGTGCACTGCTGATGTGTCCTAAAATTCATAAAATGTTTGTTTAATAACCTTAAACTGCTTAAATATGCCAATAATTCTAAAATGAATTTTTAACTAACTAACTAACTAACTAACTAACTAACTAACTAACTAACTAAATAAGGAAAACATGCCTGGTCTAAAAAACCTTAAAACTTGTCAACATTGGAGACTGACCCACTCACTCCGGTGGCTCACCTCCTTTGTTCTCCAAAGCACAGTGGCAGTGCAATAACATGCTCTGGCTAGTGCATTTTCCCTTGGCTCCCGCTGATGGGGGAGACATTTTACATTTCCAAAAACCTAACCCTAACCCAGTAGAAGCTTGATGGCTTCCTGAAAAATTTCATTTTGGAATTCGTAGGGAAGTCATCTGCTGGGTTGCTACCCAGCCAGGATCTGGACGTGATGCTTTTTGCGTTGCTCTCCAGACCTCTGGTTTAGCTAGAGAAAGGGAATGAACTGAGCATCTCGGATACCTAGCGGTGTTAAAGAGATGCTTGGCTAGTTTCCCTGCCATGCTTCCCAGATACACAAGTTGCGGTTGTCGGACCCGTTCGTTGACCCTAGGTGAGTATTCGGCCTCCGGGGTGAGTTTTCGGCCTCCATGGGTCTACTAGGACAGCTTTGGACCCGTTCGCAGACCCTGCTCGAATGTCTCAGGAAACCTTGCGGTGTTAACAAGGGACATTCTGGGTCAGGGTGAGGTAAGTGGCCAGCCTCCCTGGGTCCACTAGGGCAGCAAGGAGGGCGGTGGTCTGGAGCCAATAGACCTTAAATGGGGCAAAGTCTTTTACTGGTGGTTAGCACCAACCACAGAACACAGTCCATCATGCACCACACTGCTATATTTACTCATTACCTTTCAAATTTCTTAGACAATAGCACAGCTAGCAGTTTGATAAAACACAAAAATACTCAAGTAATATTAACAATAATAGTAATAAAATCACAGCAGTAACAATAATAACCAAAAAATAGGAGAAACTAAATTCAGAAAGGAACAGCTAGCAACATGATCAAAGTTCAAACATGCTCATGATCTCAAGAACATAAATTTCACAACTCGCCGCCTCAGAGGAGGGTGTACAGTGATCAACGCCCGAAACATCAGATGAATCTGAGGTGCACTACTGATTGTGTCCTGAAATTCATAAAATGACCATTTAATTTCACAAAATAGGCCAATAATCAATTTAAAATACTAAAAAATAAATTAATGAATAAATAAATAAATCAATGACACATTTTAATAACAACATTGGTGTCCTGTTCAGCCCAGTGGCTCACTTCCTCTACATTCAGCATCAAAGGCCCAGTTGGGAACACAAATAGAGAGAGTTCTGCCAGAGCGATGGCAGTGCAACAACATGCGCCGGCCAGTGCCATATCCTTGGCTTGCTATCTAACCACGCAGGCTTCGGTTTGTGATGGGGGAAGTCATTGTACTTTTCAAAAACCTAACCCTAACCCTGCTATTACCCTGCACCTAAAGATCACTGAAGGGGTTACAAATAGGACAGAACTGTACCTTTTGAGAAAACTTCTTGATTTCTATTGAAGACTGGTGGTGCTTTGTGTCATTTGATTAAATGAAATAAAACATTGGTAATACTGAGATACATTTTAACAGACTCGAATGCTTAACTAAAAAAACTTGCATTTATTTTTTTAGAAACCTGTTGTTGCACTTTACATGCAGAAGGCTAAGGATAGATTCATTCAAAAACCGACACCACCAATTGAAGAGGGAATCAGGAGGGAGATGGAGGCAAGTTCACAAGCTGCTTCCACTGAAGCCTTCTTTGCCACTTGTTTGACTATAGTGAGTAGTTCTCCAGATGCCAGTCATACTCCCATTGAGCACACAAACCCAAATATGCATTCTATTTCAGACTCTGGTAGTGAGGCTCACAGTGACCATGCCACCCTGAACATGCCTTGTTCCTCACACTCTGCAATGGAGACTCCCTGTGCACATTCTACTCCAAATACGCATCCTCCTCACTCAGCCAGCAAGGCTCCCAATGAGCATTCCATCTCAGATATGCCTTCTCCCTCTGGAAGCAAACCTAACCAATTGGCTAGGATCCAAAGAAAACATTCTCTGTTAAGGACAACCTCACCTGGCTGCAGGAACTGCCATCTTTTGTTTGCTGAACTTAAAGTGGTCAAGCAGCTGCTCCAGTGTGAAGTTGAAAGAAACCATGAGCTCAAGCATCTACATGTTTCAGCAAACTGGGCAAACATGAGTATGGTATTTCTCTGATACTTACATGTCTGAAGTACATGAAGTTTTCATTTACTTTTGATAAACTACCTTTGATCTGTTTTACATATTTTTTACTCCAGCTAGTTAAATATAAACAAAAAACCCTTTTCACCCAATAAAGCCCCTCAGTTTGGTAAATATGTTCAACACTTCTACCAAAATAATTGCTACTAACTTGAAGGATAAGTGACATTGTATAACTTCACTGTGACATTGTAAAACTTTGACAATTGATTTAGGATTTTAGGTTTTTAAAATGTATCTTTGTGTCTTCTCAGTAAGAATAGTTTAGGGGCCATATACAAGGTGTGAATCCAAGCAGGAATACACAAGAAAATGCCAAGCAGTGAGCCACTCATGTAATCCGTTTTCTGGAATTTATGGCAGACTCGAGAATTCCAAATGTCAATCTACTTTTCCTGAAAAACCATAGTAGAGTCTGCAAGTAAGAATTAAATTTTAAAGATTATCGGTCTCAGGTAGAGTAGGAGACATGGCCTAATTTGTATTTTTGACAGTTTTGTGGCACACCTCCAAGACAAAGGCTTTATACTAAAAACTCAGAGACTGTACTTGATGGATGTTGTGGCTTTCCTTAAATACATTTTAAACATGTCACCACAATCTGTGAGACTTGGAACCAAGAGGATAAATGCTCTTGGTTGAATTGAGGGCTCGGTCTAAGAGATATTGGGCGAAATGTAGTCGGGCACCAGCTTAGCGTGCGCCGATCAAAGTCTGGTGCGTTTGAAATACAAACCTCTAACGCCAGTGCTTAACATGTCATTAATGGAGAAACTCCTGTATAATACATTATAGTTATAATTTCAGAGAGACTTGTTGATGCCAAAAGACACAATGTGTTCATTGAAATGGCTCCTGTGAATATTGCTGCAATACTGGTTATGGATCCCTTCTCATTGTAACTATTTTATATATAAATTGATCAAGAATCTTAGAAAAGTGATTATATGAGCCCAAATTTGTTAAGGTAAAGGTTTGCAGTTTTTATAATATATAGGGGCTTGCATGTACTAACTGGGCTTGTAGTTATATTGTTCTAATGACTAAGATGTCTTTTGGTTTCTATAGATTTTAGGGTGAATACAGAGCTAAAATGTTACCCTTGCATATTCATAATGCCCAGCTCTGGGTTAAGGTCTTTTTACATTGAACGGGTTTATATGTAGACACTGGGTTTTTATGCATGGGTCGGATGACTTGGATGTTGTCCAGGTTTCATAGATTTTGGTGGGTCTTTGTGGCTCTTTTGTGGTCAGTGTGTTCTCCTGGTGTGTTCCTTAATTAAAGACCATCACTATGGCATAAGTGTTAGTGCTCTTTGTCTTTTACAGATGATCTTGAGAAGTAGCCGGAGAACCGACCAAATACTGAGAATATTTTTTGGATTTCTGGGCGGATACATCATCGCTACAACTGGCCACCGAAAGGGTGTAGTCATCGACATGACTACCGAAGAGGTTGAGACGGCAGAAAAAACTAAGAATGGTGGCCGCATCCATTCGTGTAAGTATGGACATGCTAATAAATCTACATTGTTCAATCAGTTCATAAGAGACTAAAATCATGTCTCTTAAATTGATAGGTAGAACATCACAAGACACAGAGGTACTTTGGGCAAGCAGCTATACCTCTGAAAGCAACAGAGTATGCCTGGTTTGAGCATTACAACAAACGTCGACAATATGTTGACGGGGGCTCAGAGGCATCTACGTTTTTCCCCAATTCGAGAGGAGGTGTCCTTTTGAAGCTGGATAATAATTTAAACAGGCATGGGACCCAGCAGAGGAAGTACAGAGGAGCAGATACCTGTCTACATTGGCAATTTCAACATATGCAGCATAGAAAAAGAAGAGACAAAGGAGAAAGAAGGGTCATGACAAAGCGGAGACTGTGTCCTCTTTTGGAGGAAGAAGATGGGCTGGAGCCTGTGAGAAAAAGGCTTTTCTAGCCGCATAAGAATCTGGTATGAATAAACTCTACATTTTTTAATCTGGATCTAAATATTGTCTTTTTTTCTGTGAACAGTTCGTAAGCATGTCTTCTGAATGTAACACAGGCAGATTCTGAAGAGAAGACAGAGAGTATTAAAGGTCATATTCCATCAAGGTGACAGTTTTATTACCCCTGACAGGTGCTATGCCAGCTGGTATGACAGCGGTCATTAGTGATATGAAATTATTAAAGGTTAAAGGTCAAAGGTTATACCTTCTGGTGTGGTAGATGTATGTCTTGACTCCAAGGAGTTAAAGAGACCCACTTTACATCCCACCACCACCCCCTCTCTTTTCATATTGTTTTAACACCATCGTGCTTGGTTCCCATAGACAGGTAATAATAATAATAATAATACATTTTATTTAAAGGCGCCTTTCTGACACTCAAGGTCACCGTACAAAAGAAGAAGAAAAACAACAAAAAAAATATATAGTTATACAATACTTACATAGAAAAAAAAAAAAAAAAAAAAAAAGGACCAACATTACAAATCATGATCTAGAATATGCTAAACTAAACAGATGAGTTTTAAGCTGAGATTTAAATGATGAAAGAGAATCAATATTACGGAGCTCAGATGGAAGTGAGTTCCAGAGCTGAGGTGCAGAGTAACTGAAAGCTCTGTTCCCCATCGTTACAAGACGGACAGAGGGAACAATGAAATGAGTGGAAGAAGAAGACCTAAGAGTGCGAGTTGGTTTTGGAGTATGAAGAAGATCAAGAAGATATGAAGGTGCAAGATTGTGGATAGCTTTAAATGTTAGAAGAAGAATTTTATACTTGATACGAAAATTAATGGGAAGCCAGTGTAGCTGTTCCAGAACAGGTGTAATATGATGGATAGAGGGAGTACGAGTGATAATACGGGCAGAAGAGTTTTGAACGAGTTGCAGCTTATGAAGGGTTTTGTGAGGAAGCCCAATGAGAAGAGAATTACAGTAGTCAAGCCGGGAGGTTACTAGACTGTGAATAAGAGTGGTGGTAGATTGAGTGGTGAGAAAGGAACGAAGCCTATTGATATTTCGAAGGTGAAAGTATGCAGCCCGAGTAACATTATTTACATGTGAGGTAAAAGAAAGGGTACTATCAAAGATGACACCAAGACTCTTAACCTGAGATGAGGGAGCTATGAGAGATTCATCAATGGAAATAAGAAAATTCGAAAATTTGTTAAGCACAGTTTTTGTGCCTATAAGCAGAAATTCTGTTTTATTGCTATTTAGTTTAAGAAAATTTGCTGAAAACCATGATTTTATGTCAATGAGACAATCAGAAAGAGCAGATGGAGGGAGTTTAGAATGTGGTTTTGTGGAAAGGTAGAGCTGGGTGTCATCCGCATAGCAATGAAACTTAACCTGATGTTTATGAAAAATATGACCAAGGGGTAAAAGGTAAGTAATAAATAACAAAGGGCCAAGAACAGAGCCCTGGGGAACACCAGAGGTAACGGAAACTACAGAAGAGGTGAATGATTTTAGTTGAACAAACTGTGTGCGATCAGAGAGATATGAATGAAACCATTTCAGAGGCGTGTTGGTGATGCCAATAGTGGAAAGCCTGTCTAAAAGAATATCGTGGGAGTCGAGGTGACAAGTAATTAAAACAAGGACCTATGTTGTTGTTTTTTTTTAATGGGGTTTTATGACCCCTCAGAGGAAGCAGTGTTGTAAAACAAGGAAATATGTTTTTGCCTTGTTCCCGTAGACAGGTGACAAGTAATTAAAACAAGGACCTATGTTTTGTTGTTTTTTTTAAATGGGGTTTTATGACCCCTCAGAGGAAGCAGTGTTGTAAAACAAGGACGTATGTTTTTAAAAATGGGTTTGTTTTAACCCCCCTCAGAGGAAGCAGTGTTGTAAAACAAGGACGTATGTTTTTAAAAATGGGTTTGTTTTAACCCCCCTCAGAGGAAGCAGTATTGTAAAACAAGGACCTATGTTTTGTTGTTGTTTTTTTAAATGGGGATTTATGACCCCTCAGAGGAAAGTAGTGTTGTTAAACAAGTCCATATGTTTGATTGACTAGATAGAGATAGGTACTTAAAACTCGTGTTTGATCCGGGGGTGTTTTGCGATAGGTTACCCCTCCCCTCAGACCGGATGGTTTTCAAATCAAGATTATGACACCTCCGTTGTGTTAGGAGCGTCTCTCAGTCTGATCATTAGTCAATGGGGGTGCTATCTATAACGTCACACACGCGCATTCTGAGCAAACGCGCGTGAGAAGAAAGACGCGCACACGCGCACCCTGAGCGGAAACGTGCACACGCGCAAACGTGCATGAGCAAAAAACCCTCACACAACCCTGAGCGGACACGCCCACACACGTGTAGGTAAAAAGTGAGAATTTTCCGAAAATTTGGCTATGACTTCGCGTCTTTGGAAATCCCACAACGGAACAGAACATCTACGATCTTCTAAGCATTGAGAGCATGGCCTTTTCAATAGGTAAGAGCTTATTATTAACTTTATTGTAAATTTATAAGTATTAGAATGCTTATCGTTTGATATGACCATATATGAGATTTTCAATATTTAGAAGAGTGACTTATTATAACTAGTTTTAGTTGGGTTTATACGTAAAGTCTGTTTTAATTACAGAACAAGACCAGCCTATCTGACACAATTGTCTGTGAAAACGTATCAAACAAACGCGACCCTTCCAGGGTAATTTCATTCTGACTCTTAGATCTGTGTTTTTTTTTCCTTCAGTCGATTGTTTTATCATATATTACATTATAATCTAAATGTTATATTTATTTATTTAATTCATTGTTTATTCATTTTTAGACAGTTGTATTGAGATTATTTCCGACGACGACTCTACAACGCACGTGCTAGGCCTAAGAACGGGGGAACATCCGGAATCTATCCAAAAGTCGATAGCTGTAGTAACCCCACAGCTCAGACCAGTTTTCAAACTACGGGTAAGTTACACCATGAAAATATGTATGTTGTAAATCTTTCATTAAACTTATGATATTTTAATTATTTAATTATTCATTATTTTGTATGTGTGACATATTCAGAAGACACCAGAACAACGTCTGACTACACTGACTACGATAGTTTAGATTTTTTGGGTAAGGTCGTTAGCATTCTCTTTTCAATCAATCCTTAAGAGTGTAAAACAATCCTCCACACATTTTTCTGTAATCTGTATTCTATTTAGATACCGTCTACGAAGGAGTAAGAAACTACTTTCAATCCGTTGAAGAAAATTTCAACATTGGAGATGTCGGTGCTAACGTAACCGGAGGTGGGTTTGAAGGACAAGAAAATTTCAACATTGGAGATGTCGGTGCTAACGTAACCGGAGGTGGCTTTGAAGGACAAGAATATTTCAACATTGGAGACACTCTTCAGGATTTTTTTCAGCTAAGGGATAGAATAACTGAAAACTTTGAGCATGTCTACAGCGCACTACAAAACATTTCTGACAGTGAGTATGTTCAATCCTTGCATAATACTCTGGAATCCTTAAATTGGTGTGTTATGGTGAATAAAGTATTGTTAAGACAATATTATTTTAGAAATGGCTCAGAAGTGTTCGAGTAATTCTCCCTCTTCAGAAGCTAAAAAAAATAGAATTGAAAATGACCCTACATCGTCACATGATCTCTGTTTTGGTGAAACTTCGACTTTTTCAAGTAGTCTGTTACAACGTGACCCGTACACAACCCTGAACCACAATTTATCCGATGCAGTCAATGAGTTGAATGATGGTTTAAGATCGACACAGACATGATATTCAGAGCCCTAATCCGGGGTTGACTGATAGTTTAACAGCGACACAAACACAGCTACCTCATCATGACGTGTTCTTAGAATTGAATCAGAGTCTGTCAACGTTGCAGAATAGTCTAAATGATCAAGATCAACCTGTGCAGTCAAATCCCTTTTTGATATAAGCTGTAAACCAATTGAACGATAGTTTTAACTTATCTAACGAACAAAGTGTCGTTAATGCAACACCTCCAGTAACCTGTCAACATCAAGAACCTGCATCTCAACAAGATTTGTTTCACGGTCTTAATCAAAATCTTATTTTGTTAAATGACTATCATTAACTTAATCAACCAACCTGTTAATGTTCTGCAAAATCCCGAAACTGATCATGAGTACATTCCTGAAATGGTAAATGATACATCAGTAGACAATGTGCCACCTACTGCTGAAAATGTACCCTTAGATCACGTAGACAATGCGCCACCTACTGCTGAAAATGTACCCTTAGATCACGTAGACAATGCGCCACCTACTGTTGAAAATGTACCCTTAGATCACATAAACAGTGCGCCACCTAGTGTTGAAAACAATCAAATAGGCCATGGTGTAGATAGTAATATTAGGATAATTAATCGTGACAACTTCAATAACACAGATCATAAGAAGAGTGAATTTTTCTTCTATCGCTAATGTCAACAGTTTTGCTGAATTTTATAATTATGTTTTAGAGATTTTAAACAGCGTGATAGAAGTTGCGAATGAAATGATTTCACCTAAGGATTATGTCACCGTTGAAATTAGAGGTGTTACACTCAATGTGTCATCTCACATTCAACTAGTCAATGGAGCCATCGATTTACAGTCTTTTTTGACCATGCTCGAAAATACCATTCAAAGTAATCGTGACATATTTACGGATAATTCGCTTGAACTGGTAGTACAGATAGTTCGACCACCTCGCGGTGGTATAGGTCGTAGACAGAAAGTTGCTACAATATTCAATTCAGAAGTTGTACAGAAGATGCGACACTTGTATATTTTTTACAATAAAGACAACATGTACTTTGCATTATGCATTACACAGCTTTTAAATCGTGATAAAAGCGATTTTCAAAATGAAAAAATTGCTAAACAGCTCCAATACGCTGTAGGTTTAACTGAAAACACACCCGTCACCTTTGCCGATGTGAGTAAATTTGAGGCACATTTACAGTGTAAAATTGTAATTGTGTACAAAACTAGTGATAAAGCAGGATTCTCTTTCTTTCAAACCAGCAAGACACCGCATGAAAAAACGTTGTACTTGTTTTTGCATGACCATCATTATTACGGTGTTAAAAACCATCACGGTATGTCTGTCATTTCTGTCACTCGGGGGTTAAGGATATGCGGATCCATAGTTGTGCATATAGTTGTAACGTTTGTTGTGATGTAGACTGCTACAAACACCCTCAAAACATAACAAAATGCCCGGATTGTATGAGGTTGTGTAGATCAAAATATTGTTTCGATAGTCACAAAGCGTTGCACCAATCAGAAGGAGGTGAATTTTCTCAGTGCAATAGAGGATTCTACTGCAGCAAGTGTAATAGGGTGTACCACACCCCATTTGGTCTTAAACGTCACGTTTGCCCTGAGAGTTTGTGTCAGTTCTGTGGTGAAAAACCTGATACAGATTGTGAACACAGGTGTTTTATACAGCCTTTAAAGAGGGAAAAGTCTAATAGGAGATACCTCTTTTATGATTTTGAAACTAGACAGGAAACAGGTACTCATATAGCTAATTTCTTATGCTGTATTAATTACCGTGGTCAGACATGGGTGTTTTCAGGTGACACATGCATCGCAGCGTTCTTTTTAGACATTTCCGCCGTGGGAGATTCAGAGGTTATACCTTTATCGCGCATAATGCTAGAGGGTTTGATTCATACCTTTTGCTAAACCATTTAGTGAAAGAAGGAGTCACGCCCAAGATTATTGCACAAGGCGGAAAGATACTGTGTTTCACCGATACCGATTTCAACCAGAAATACATCGATAGCCTGTCTTTCTTACCCATGAAGCTTAGCAATCTTCCTAAGGCCATGGGGTTCTCAGAAAAAAAAGAAAGGTTATTTTCCTCATTTCTGGAACACGTTAGAAAATCAAAACTATGTAGGACCGTACCCCGAACCTCAGTTTTATGGTGTGGATAACATGATGTCTAAAGACAGGGAGGATTTTTTCAAGTGGTATGCGACGGTGTCTGACAAAGTTTTTGATTTCAAGAAAGAGATGACTGAATACTGTGTAAATGACGTAGACATTTTGAGAAAAGGTTGTATAGCTTTCAGAAATGAAATTCAAAAAAGTACAACGGTGGATCCTTTTAATTCCGTTATGATAGCTTCCGTTTGTCTTAAAATATTTAGAACAATGTTTCTCGAAAAAAACATTCTCGCCATTCCACCTCTCGATAATTACATCAACAGACAGAAATCTTACTCAACACCTGCCATTCAGTGGCTCGAATACATTTCCGCCACACATAACCTACCTATTCAACATGCTCTGAATGAAGGTGAAGTCAGGTTCGGTTCATATTTCGTTGACGGATATTGTGAAGTGGGTCAGACGCGTAAGGCTTTTGAGTTTCTCGGTTGTTTTTATCACGGCTGTGAAAAGTGCTTTCCCTGATCAGCACCGCATCCTCTTAACCGCAAAGTTAGCTTTGGTGATGTCAGGGTTAAGTCGTTGGAAAAGATAAAGTATTTGCAAAACACACACAATTTGCATGTCACAATGCTCTGGGAGCACGAGTGGTGTGAAATGAAGGAAAACGACGTGAGAGTGATAAACTTTCTAAAAGAGTTTGACTTTCCCAAACGTTTAATCCCTTTACGGCGGTCGAACAAACGCTTTGCAGTTACACTATGTAGCACAACCCGGTGAGAGAATAGATAATTACGATTTCACGTCGCTTTATCCGTATGTAAACAAGTCAAAAACATACCCTTTCGGTCACCCCACAATCATTTTTCGTGACTTTGAACCTCTGGATAATTATTTCGGAATAGTTCGAGCAAAAGTGTTACCGCCTAGAGGTCTGTGGTCCCCAGTTCTTCCGTACCATGTAAATAAAAAACTCCTTTTCCCTCTGTGCAGAACATGCAGCGAGCAACAACTAAAACATTGTGATCATTCAGACCAGGCACAAGCTCTAACGGGTACGTGGGCCTCCGTCGAGTTAGCGAAAGCCGTGGAGAAAGGTTACCAAATATTAAAACTGTTTGAAGTCTGGCATTTTCCTGAAAGATCCAAAAACCTGTTTACAGACTACATTAAAATGTTTCTCAAGACAAAGCAGGAAAGTTCAGGGTATCCATCCTGGGTAGTCGATGAATCCACAAAACGTGAATACATTAAAAATTACGAGTGTAATGAGGGAATTGAATTGCAAGAAAATATCATTAACGTAAATCCTGCCAAACGGTCTGTGGCTAAACTAGCGTTGAATTCATTGTGGGGCAAGATGTGCCAAAGACCGGACAGATCAAACACAATTCTGATCAGAGATCCTGCAGAATTTTTAAACTTAATATTCTCAGGTATCTACAACGTTAGTCACTTCTCTTTTTTGTCTGATGAGGTTGCTCTTGTGCAGTGGCGATATGATGGTTAAACTGGGGAATGCTAATGTGTTCATAGGTATTTTCACCACTGCGTATGCTAGACTTGAACTGTACAATCTGATGGATCGTTTGTACACCGACACCGACAGCGTCATTTTTAAAAGTAAAGAATGGGATTGGATGCCGCCTTTGAGCGATTATTTGGGGGGTCTTACCAGCGAACTAGACGACGGTGATCAAATAGTAGAGTTTGTAAGTGCAGGTCCTAAAACCTATGGTTACAAAACTAAAAAAGGAAAAACGACAATGAAAGCTAAGGGATTTACTCAAAATTACAACAATTCCAAAGTTATCAATTTGAAATCATTGACAGATCTCGTTATCGATCAAGTGAAATTCCCTGATAAACCCTGTCAACTTATAACGTCGCACAATCAAATCACTCGAGATAAAAAGGGGTTTCATTTGAGAAACCAGACGCAAGTAAAATGATTCAGGGTTGTGTATGAAAAACGTGTGTTATTTCCTGATTTCACAACTCTCCCTTACGGGTATTGAAACCAAATTTTTTTTTCTTTTCTTTTCTTTTTGTATATATGAATGTATGAATGTCTGTATGTTGTTCATTTGATGTCTGTATGCCGTACAGTTGTGAGCACTTGTCAAGGACAAATATGAATGTGACTTCTTTCAACACGAGGCTGCAACTGCCCTTTTCATGTATTGTATGTGGACCTAGTAATAGTGGGAAATATTATTTTATCAAAATGCTGCTGGAAAATTGTAAAGAGGTATTGTCCAAACTTCCTGAAAATATTGTATGGATTTATTCATGTTGGCAACCTTTGTACGATGATTTGATGACCAAAATAAACATCAATTTTATTCAAGGAATCCCTGATTCTTTGTGTGATGACGAACTGTTTCCTCCCAGCAAAACAAATTTGGTGATAATAGATGACTTGATGGAATCTGCGAGTAAAAACGAGGAGGTGGAAAAAGCTTTTACTAAATACACGCATCACAGAAATCTGAGTGTCATATCTGGTTCAGAATTTGTTTTTTCAAGGCAAGTCTAGTAGAACAATCAATTTGAACACCAATTACATGGTTCTTTTTAAAAACCCTAGAGATAAATTACAGATCAGTGTGCTAGCTCAACAAATGTATCCGAGTAACAAGAAATATTTTTTAGAAAGTTTTCAAGACGCCACCACCAGACCGTACGGTTATTTATTTGTTGACCTAAAATCAAATACTCCAGAAGATTTCAGACTCCGATCAGGTTTGTTACCGCAAGAAAAATCAGTTGTGTATGTCCCGAAGAAGAAGAAAAAGTTTTACTGAAAACAATGTCTATACGCTTGACAAAAACACTTCCGTTGTTGAAAGCGTTACACGAGGCTCCACGCCGGAAAAGAAAAGTTATATTGCGCGTCGCACCTACAGAACTCATTCTTAGCATATGTGAATTAGCTTTAAACGTGCTCAGAGGTACCATCCCTCTAACAGCGAAGCAGTACAGACAATTAAAAAAGCAGAAAAAAATGGATAAAACTTTTCGCGGATAAAAGAGCAACTGTAGAAAAGAAAAGGAAAGTAATTAACCAAACCGGAGGTTTTCTTTTACCACTACTCAGCGTTGCTGTCCTGTTTATAAGCAGCTTGATAGCATCCCGTAACAGTTAACATGGAGACAGCTGAGAAAATGTATTTAGTCCCTCAACATCAACTTGACAAGTTTAGAAATACCGCGACAGAAAAAGAGTTTAAGAAACACAGTTGAAAACAACTTGGACAAGGCAATGCGTCAAATTTTGTCAAGGACGGACCTGAATGAATACGAGAAGGTAAAACTCTACACATCGGTCTTGCAAAAGTTTTTAAACTTGGTTAAACTGGGTGATCAGGAATCAGCTCAACTGACTCTAAGCCTACCAAAAATGCCAGAAAGCAAAACAGAAGCAACTGCGACCGAAGTTTCACAACCCCGCGTTGATGAGATCACACATGAGGTGCTTGCTAACGTTTCAGCGAGGTGTAAAAGAAATGCCTCGTACATTATGGAAAAACTTTTAAAATCAGGCGATGCTGCTTCGTGGAATGACGAGGGTGAATTTATTTTTAACGGGAACACGATCAAAGGATCTCACATATACCTTAATAAATAGGTTACAGTGAGTCCAAAATGCAGCTGCCAGAGTTCTCACTAGGACAAGAAAGTATGACTATATAACCCCAATTTTATCATCTCTACACTGGCAACCTGTTAAGTTTAGAATTGACTACAAACTGCTGCTACTTACGTACAAGGCTCTTAATGGTTTAGCTCCCACGTATCTAACTAGTCTTCTAACACGTTACAATCCTTCACGCTCTCTGACATCACAAAACTCAGGACTTCTGCTAGTTCCCAGAATATCTAAGTCTACTAAAGGTGGTAGAGCGTTTTCTTATTTAGCTCCCAAACTTTGGAATAGTCTTCCTGATAGTGTTCGGGGCGCAGACACACTTTCCCAGTTTAAATGTAGATTAAAAACTCATCTCTTTAGTCAGGCGTACACATAATACATCCCATAATATCATGCACCAGTACATCAGACCAGCACATTTTTATGAACAGCAGATATGTTAATCCCTTTCCACTGCTTCTCTTTGTACCTATCCCGAGGCATCCAGACATTGCACCAGCTCCCAACATCCTCTGTGGGACGAAGCCTTTGGACGTCCACTGAGCCGAGGCCGACTCTAAGAATCCTGAGACATCTCCAGTTAGATTCTGTGGTACTGAGGAGATCAGAAGTAACATTTAACTGACTGTATATTACAATCACACTCCCAGTGTCACCCATATGAGGATGGGTTCCCCCTTGAGTCCGGTTCCTCTCAAGGTTTCTTCCTTTACCAATTTAAGGGAGTTTTTCCTTGCCACTGCTGCCTGAGTAACCTCAGACTTGTTCATAGGGGAATAAATACATACACATTGTGAACTATATACAACTAATAATAATCTAGAATTTTTAATTCTGTTAATTCTTATTTTATTATTCGTTAATTCCTTTATCATTAATTATGTTTACCTTCTGCTCTGTGTTTATGTTCTGTAAAGCTGCTTTGAGACAATGTCTATTGTAAAAAGCGCTATACAAATAAACTTGAATTGAATTGAAACTCTCTCTAAGGGATATTTAGCTGTGGCAGAAAGCAACGCATGCGCATGTCCGAGTTTCACTGACGGTGATGAAGAAACTTTTCACGAAAAGAGATGCATTGAGTATTTTCAGAGTGAAATTGTTGTTGCCTTCCTCCATTAAGCAAAATTCATCTTTACTTCGAACCATTTTAACCCTCAAATCGACACCGTTCAGTAAAAGTTTATCTTGAAAAAATATATCTGTGTGAATGTGACCAATGAGGTCAAAAGTGTCGCTTTCAGCACTAAACTGAGACCTGTGTTTAAGACCTTCATTGCGACCTGCAGGGTCAGTGAAATCCATATGTCTCGCTGTGTCTTTGTATAATAATCCTGCACAAAATTGTGTTTCCAAGGTGTCCTTTCCATAGTTAAGGAGACATTCAAAAATTGCTCGGTACGGATATATATTGCTGGATTGAGAAATAAGGCGGTCACCCAGCATTATATCAACTTGTGAAAAAAGAGAAGCTATAGGATAGTTAACAACCCCCACCTTTGCGTCGTCAGCTATATTGGTGCCATCAGCGTTCACGATTTTACAGGCAACATGAATAAATGTATTGTTCAAATCCAGGTAATCTTCACCATTTCCAGCCACGAAGAACTCCAGAGGACCGTTGTCTGTCAGAGCAGAAAGCGGGGGTATTTCGATATAGGTGTACTTTTCAATACTCGTCTCTGTATAAGGTAGTGAAAATATCCAATTCGGACTTTGTGCACTCCGCGGATAGTCCGTGTAAGAGAGCCATGATTTTAGAAAATGTTCAACATTTTCAAATCAATGGGTTTGGCAAATTTAGTTGTATATTGAGATATTTTGTTATTAGGGTAAATGTCCTTCGACGCGTTGCTCGGAAGAGTCACATAGAATCCACACTCGTCCATGGTTATCAATTATAGTTAATCGGTATGATCGTGATGAGTCTTTTTAAACACTAAAGTTCAATGTTTACTACATCTTCAGCAGGCACCCAGGAATTAAATTTTTCAGGCCAGCCCAACCATTTTCATTGAATCTTTTCAGACAGGATTTTCTCTATTTTGAACGATCTGTCATTACCTATTATGATTTTTTGTAACTCAGGTCCGTAAAACGTTCCCTCAATTTTTTCACCATCATAGTCTCGTAATTTATATACAGGGGGGTCTCTAGGGATCCGCTCGGAAATTGAAAAATATTCATCTGTAAAATTTTGCTCGTATCCTTTTTCAAACTGTCCTTTCGAACAGGCTTTTCTAACAACGTCACCGGTTTTAAACTTGAATTTTATTTTCTTGGGTTTTAATGACTGTAACCCATAAAGAGTTTTAAATACTGTGAAAGAATTGGTTTCGGTGACCTCAGCAGGTTTCATTTTGATGCTGGAATGACTGTTGTGGTTATAAGCATGAACCATTTCCTGCACCCTGTCCGTGTATTTTCGCGTGTTAAACGCTGTAAAATATCTCCACATCTTGGTCTTTAGTGTTTTGTTGAACCTTTCACATACTGCAGCTTTCTGACCGGTGCCCGTGGCAAATGTATAATGTTGTGTTTTTTCATTAAGTTTTTAAAGGTTTTGTTAAAAAATTCTTTCCCTTGATCAGTTTGTAATTTTTTTGGGACTCTACCTTCCCTTTAGTCACTTCACCGCCGGTCTTGTTTCGTAACATGGGCACCGAAGCGTACTTAGATAAAATATCTATGCACGTTATCAAAAATTTTGCATCATTACTTTCCGCCAAATTGCTCATGTCGACTAAATCAGCTTGCCATTGTTCATCTATGTTTTTCACAAAAACCTTGTTTCTTTTAAACTTTGTAGACACCGGTTTATGAAGAGTGTATGCATCTTGCTCAGCTAACCAGTTTTTTATCTCGTCATCATTAATTCTTTGACCGAGTTTCTCAAATATAGCCCTTTGCAAACTCTCAACACCTCCATACGAGCCGGGGTCAGACGGCGTGTAATACACATTCTTCAACAGCCGCTCATTTATTTTGAAGTATCAGAATGCCAATGATCAAAACAACGAATAGTTTTAGGATTTTATTTTAAAAAGACATCACGTGACTAGTGTTACAATTTTTATTTATTTATTTATTTATTTCCGCATCAAAATCAACCGTGTAATATTTTAGTAATATCAACAATCTTTTCTGAGCAGTTTTTTTTAAAAAGAAAACAAAACAAAAAAAAAACACACGTCAGATACATAGGCTAAGATACATAATACTTGATTAGTTTACATTTTCTGCATCAAAATCAACCGTGTAATATTTTAGTAATATCAACATTCTCTTCTGAGCAGTTTTTTTTTTTTTAAAAAAGAAAAAAAACAAACAACAAAACACACACACGTCAGATATATGGGGTAAGATACATAATACGATGTTCATGAGTTTTTCTAGTGGATAAACACATTCTTTATAACAAGGAAGAGGATTAGAGTAGAGGCGAACTCAGACTTCAGATCTTTCTCGGAGACAGAATAGACGTGGCGCTCTTTGAATTCTCCCATGTGTGTGACGGTTCGGGCGGCTCCAGAGCTGAGTGAAAGTCCCAGTAATCCACAACGTCTTCATACACTTTGTCGCTGCAAATTTCTATGGTTTTGCCTTTAGCTTCACTTAAAACACTTTTGATGCTAGGCTCATCCCGCCAGTCACATATGATAGCTTCAGCGATGCCTAGAATTTTTTCCAGGGATGGGGTGTGTTTTATTCCACACAATTTCAGAGCCTTTACCAGAGTGTATTTCAGCCAAGGTTTAAACAATTTTTTCAGCAATCTGAAGGCATTCATGTGCAGATAGTAGGCTTCAGGCTCAAACAAACAAGCGTGTTGGAGTTGACTCGGGTGATCTATGGCACATCCATGACAGTTCTCTCTCAAATCTTCATAAATAATCCGGTCCAAAAGCGTAGCCATGACACCTAAACGCTAAAGCGGCGGTGGAAAGACAGCCGTCGGTTTCATCACCATTTAAATGCTGAAAGGTCAGATTTCTATTTCCGAGTGATTCACCTGTATTTTCTTCGTCTTTAGAACTGGAACGCGTCTCATCATCATCTTTATCCAAGGTTGCGAGCGAGTTGTAAAAGTAAGGTAAGATTTCCTGAGACATTTTCATTCGTCGTTGTTCAAACAGCTGATACATCGTACACAAATGCAGTCGTTTTTAAAACACTTTTTTAGCGGGGCGTGATGTGGGTGGTACAGGTACCGGAAGAAGGTGGAGGGAAGGGGAAGGAGGAAGGGGTGGGGAAGGCGGAGTCACTCCTCATCAAAGTTTAATTGTACTCTTACCCCATCATCGACTTCAGCTTTTTTCCGGAATAAATAATCGATTTGATTAAAGTAGCATTGTAGATCGTGCCAGCTGATTGGATCAAACCTCACTTCGTATTTCTCTTTTTAGCAGACATGAAGGCACCGAAAATCATTGTTGATACATACAGTGATAGTTCATCCTTTGAAAGATTTCTTGCTTCAATGCAGTATATTTGGTGATGAGTTAAACAGTCGCGCCACCATTTATGCTCGTAGACCTCTGTTGAAAAATCCTCTCGAACAATGTAGTCAAAATCCTTACACCATTTATGAAATGTGCTCCATTCACTCCGATCAAAAGTTACACCCTCGGTAGCTTTGCTCCAGTGTTTGTGATCAGGTACAGACAACTTGAAAAGCGTTACGTTGTTTGATTCAGCATTAAAGTGAAAGCTGGCTGTACATCCGTTTGACAATCGCCCAATACTCACTACATTCACGCTCTAAAATCTCTGCAAAACTTGACTCAGTATGTTTTCGCATTTGTGCGCGTCTTTCTTCTCACGCGCGTTTGGTCAGTATGCGCGTGCGTGACGTTATAGATAGCACTTTCCTCTGAGGGGTCATAAATCCCCATTTAAAAAAAAACAACAACAAAACATAGGCCCTTGTTTTAATTACTTGTCACCTGTCTATGGGAACCAAGCACGATGGTGTTAAAACAATATGAAAAGAGAGGGGGTGGTGGTGGGATGTAAAGTGGGTCTCTTTAACTCCTTGGAGTCAAGACATACATCTACCACACCAGAAGGTATAACCTTTGACCTTTAATAATTTCATATCACTAATGACAGCCGTCATACCAGCTTCATATTAGCTCCATTCTTCAAAGACAGGTGAGCTTCAGTTCCTGCACTTTAAGTGAAATCAGTTTCACCAACCTTTTGACACTTCTTTTCATCTAAAAATAGCAAAATGTGTCATCTTTCTAGAAACAAATTGAGAGCTCATTCTTTGGTAAACAGACTTCGGTGCTTGTGGTCATTGTCTTGGTGTATGAGCCATATTTTTCTTGAGATTCAGTTCATGGACAGATGTCTTGCCATATACATTCAGAGTTTACTGGCATATTTCTGAATACGTTGTTCCATCAATTATGGGAAGCTGTCCTAGCCCAGATGCAGCAATGCATTCCCAAAGCATGATACTACCAGCAACATGTTTCAGCCACAGTGTAAGGGTCTTAACATAAGCCACGTAAAAGAGGCCTTCGGTGGATTAGAAGTTCCCCTGTATTCCTTCCTGACCCATCAGACATGTCTTGCATATGTTGCTTTTAGATTGATCTTAGCTGGTTGAACACTTCTAGGAATGTACCAATGGAGACCCAATTGTCATATAATTGACTGAAATCAGAAACTCAGATTTGACCTTGATTTTTTGTGTGCATGCTAAAAAATTCAGAGTTCCATTTTCACTTTTGCAAGATATCTCTCGATGTAGTAGGCAGAGATATGTATTTGTACTTGTCCAAAGTCAAACAATTAAAGGACTTTTTTTTTTTTACAGTAGCTTCTCATGATGTAACATGTAATATTAATCAGAGCAGAATGGAACCTATGTGCAAAAAATGTGAAAATGAATGTTAATTAATTCATTCTTTTTTTTTTAATATTCAGAGTTATGCAGTGAATGATTTCTGGAGTAAATGGTTTTAATTGTGCTATATCCCGTTAATTAATTGAATACATTTTTTAGCTTGCTAACTAAAGACTTGGCTATTGATTTCTTCTTGTGTAGTTTTATCTTTGAAAGTGTGATCTCTAGAATGCTAAAACAATTCTTTTATCTTTCCCCACAGAAGGGCAGGATTGCAGTTAAGGTCCCCTTTGGTGTAAGAGCACACTAGTTTACTCCGGTTACATTAGTACAAGAAAAGATAACAAAAATGCAGCAAGCCTTCATAAGTCCAGGAACAGCAAGGGTACTGAAGAGTCAATCATCAAAAATTGAAGCATTTCATTAGTTTATTTGAAGTCCCCTCACCAATATCTAGTAATTGTAAACAAAGAGTTATGGCAAAGTACAATGATAAAGATGAAGTAACTTTTTTTTTTTATTATGCAGTTTTAAGTAACATCAAAAGACAACAGGTCGGCTCTCCATCTGTGCAGATGCGCACCTCCGGTAAATATAATTCTCATACACATACATATAATACAATACCTAATGTAAATACTTATAAATTGTATTTGTAGATAAGAAGAACTTGTCATTGTCTTCTCAAAATAGAAGCTGAGATACAAAAGGAGAATTTGGAGATGGATGGGAGTGAAGGTGAAGGACAAGGTAGAGAAGCAAAGACAATGTGGAGTGGAGTAACGGTGAAGGACAAGAAATAAAAGAGATCCAAAAGGAGCCTTTGGAGGAGATGAGTGGCTTCAAAGGACGGAAAATTTGGGGTGGGGGAGAAAAGGCAAGGGGGGAAGCAATGAATGGGGGAGGGGGAGTAGGCAATGAATGGGGGAGGACAGGTGTTGTAAATAGTTTGTTAAATTGTTTACATCTTTTTTTAAAAAAAGGAAAAATGTTATGTGGCTTACTAATGTTATGTTTTGTTTAATAAAAATTCATGTTGAAAAAAATGAGTTTGTGATTTACTGATGTTGGTATAAAGGTATTGTACAATTAATGTTTCCATATTTCTAATGTTGAATGGGCAGAAGAGTTAATATAATGTTCACTGATTTAAGATGAAGGTTTGTATAAGACTAATCAAAACCAGTTTTTTCAAGGCTTTGTTATATTTTGAGTATAAGGTTGATGGTGGTTCAGTAATTACAGATCTTCACTCTCCAATGGAACACCAAAAGGTTTTGAGTCGTCTCTGTGGTTGGGTCACTTGTATGTGGCTTCAGTACAAATGTTTTGAAGAGAATGATCAAATACTCCCACCAGCTTTGCTGGAAATTATTGATATTGATTTTAATGCTTACAAAATTAATTCCCTTAATGCTTAGAAATTGTCTAAAATAGTCTTGGAGTAGATGGAGCTCATTGATTAATCTATGTGCAGATTTTGGTAGTCTTGGATCCTGTTCAGGCTCCTTATTTTAACACTCTACTGAGGTTCATGTAATAAAACATGTCAATACAGTCTCATGCAAGAGGAAAGATGCTTTGTTAAGAACTAAATGCCTGTCATTAAACTCCTATATCAGTATTTATGTACACACAAAAACATTCACATCTTTATTGTAAAAAATAAAAAGGTAGATGCAATGTGACAAAAGGTGTTTGGTAGGAAAAGGGTACTACTCCATAGACTACTGAAGTTTACTCAGTCCCACTTCTCTAGACTTTGCAGTCGCAAAGTTATCAGGCTGAGATAAATTGGCATCAGGCCTATTTTGCGAGCAGATTACTGAGGCCTGTTCAGCCGACGAGGGGCGTATTGACTTGCGGCCACATTGCTTTATAGCTAAGGTCTGACTGAGGACTATGACCCACGATTTTCCTTTCTCACACAACAGCAATGAGACCAACATCTCAATATATAAATGTTTTAAAGACCCAATTTCTAGCTTTAAGTGTCTTAATTCTGAAACCCTGCCAGTTGAGCTAGAGAAAGGTTTTACCGTAACTCCAGGGGCCCAAGCCTAATGTTGCTCAATTCGCCATAATATTATCAAGGGGTGGTCCCCCAAATGGCCTTAAAAGTAGCCCCAAATGTGTAGTAGGTCTTTGATACCAACTTCTCAAAGATCAGACTCTTGCCTAAATATTTTTTGTTCCTAAAACATAAATCACAAGATTATTTAATTCAAGGGAAATATAGAAAATAATTTGCCTTTTACTCACACAATACATGCCAACATAGCTCAAATTGTAAACATCAATTAAATTCATTTCAATTCAAATTTATTTGTATAGCACTTTTTTTTTTTTTACAATTTACATTGTCTCAAAGCAGCTTTACAAAACAAACATTGCACAAAAGGTTATTATAAGAATAATGAAAAGACTAACATAATACAAAATTCAAGATTATTCATAGATATATTTAAATGTTTGTATTTATCCCCAATGAGCAAGTCTGAGGTAACAATGTAACATTACATCAGGTGCCTGAAAAGTTTGTTTACACTTGTTTCCTTAATTACTAGATGTAGTTAAATCTTGAAAGAAAAAAACAAAGGGAAATCCATGAACATGACATCAGAAGCCTAATTAGGAGACATACGACAAGCTAAAGCCAAACATAATAGCCTTGTTAACTAAGGTTAGGCACTGAAATAGCAGGAATTGGTTCAGTGCCATTTTGGAAGGAGAAGGTGTTAGAGCTCAGATAAGAACCCAAAATAATTACATGTACTGATATCTTGTGTAAATAGTGTGTGCATGTGTCACTAACAACTGCAAATATTCACTTTTATGCAGCTTGTTTGTAGAACTTTTGGGGAGTGACAGTTTAGTGATATGATTAGTTTCCAGCACTTGTAAGAGATAAAGCAGACCATATATGCAGGTTCCTGCATACATATGCGTGTATTATCAAATATGCGCAATCATGCCGTTTTCACACATTCACCGCGTGGCTTTAGCACCATTTTAGCGCCATTAACACAATGACACCCAACAATAATAGTTACATAATAAATCCGATTCTTTTGTTACCAAAATTTCACATTCACCAATGTAAATTTTCTGGAAAAAACCCTGTTTCATATCATTTAAAAAAGAAATGGAACTTCATGTTGATTCTATAAGACTGTCTCTAAAGCAAAAGGCACTGAAAACTTAATATAGTACAGATTTTCAGTTTTGTTGTAAATTCCTCCAAGCATTCTTTGTATCTGTATTGATATTGTCTAGTTTGTAAACTGATGTCTGTTGTTAATTCAATAAATAAATAAAAAAACAATGACACCCATTAACTGCTCATTAATGAGTTTCTATTTAGTCCACGTGCACGCATGCATGTGTGTCATTAACACTGCGTTTAATGCATTAAATATTCCCCACGCTCGTTGCAGACAGTCTCACGTCTTAACAGCTGTTGTCATCATGAGTCCGTTTCCAGTGTACAGTATAAAACAAGCTGTACACAATGAACTCTTAGAATTAGTATCAAATGTATTAAAGACCAAAGTAAAACATGTTCATTTGATGCAGTAAAATGTTTATTATTTTTTGTGAATACATTAAGTAAAAATATTTTTGCTTCCAATGACAGACAATGGATGTAGCTAAAGCCAGCGAGATCAGAACAGCAGCAGGCTGCTTTCTCCAAGTCCCGAAGGCAAGTCAATACCACAGATGGACACGTGTCCCATTTGTGGTCAAATGTATGCTGCTATTACCCTGCACCTAGGGGTCACGAATAGAACCGAACTGGATCTTTTGAGAGAACTTGCTCACCGAAGGTAAGCATCCTTATCTAGGCTTATGCCTGTCTTTGATGAACATACTCTAATTTACTTTTATTTTCTTAAATTTCTACTTGATGATAAATTGACAATTTTCACTTCTACAGCTTTACTGCCAATTTGGACTGCCCTGTCCGTTTGTGTAATGCTAAACACATAACCAGACTAGACAAGCACCTGCAAAATATCCACAAACTTGAGGTATGTTTTTGAATTTAGTCCCTGTGTGTGTTTGTGTGTTGGTGAAGTAAATCTAGATATAACATCACCATTACAGATTCCTATGTCCAGCTCTGGATTTTTTTATACTTAAAGGAGGGCTTATATGTAGAAGTTTGGATGTTAGTCATGCATTGGTCCGAGGACTTGGTTAACTTCCAGTTTCTATCAAAGAATACTTTGGGGCATAGCTTTGGTGAATACAGTGCTAAAAGCCCTCCAGATTTTTACAGTAAAGGGATATAAATGGTGAACATGGCATGTTATGTACATGTTCATTATATGCATTGGTGTCTTTCTGATTTCTTTTGAAGACTGGTGGTGCTTTGTGTCATTTTCATGGTCTATGATGCCACTGTGTTTATTTCTTTGGTCTTGTTATCAGCATAAAGTCAGAAATGCTGTTTATTTAAGTGTCTGTAAAATGTGTAATATGATTAAACATTGGTAATATTGGGATACATTTTAACAGACTAATGCTTAACTAAAAAAAATTCCATTTACATTTTTTAGAAACCTGTTGTTGCACTTACATGCAGAAGGCTAAGGATAGGTTCATTACAAGAGAACTGGGACCCCTGAGGGCTTCAAAACCGACACCACCAATTGTCTCACATCTTGATGAGATGGATGATGTAGCAATTGAAGAGGGAATCAGGAGGGAGATTGAGGCAAGTTCACAAGCTGCTTCCACTGAAGCCTTCTTTGCCACTTGTTTGACTATTGTGAGTAGTTCTCCAGATGCCAGTCAAACTCCCAGTGAGCACACAAATCCAAATGTGCATTCTATTTCAGACTCTGGTAGTGAGGCTCACAGTGACCATGCCACCCTAAACATGCCTTCTACCTCACACTCTGCAGTAGAGACTCCCTGTGCACATTCTACTCCAAATACGCATCCTCCTCCTCACTCTGCTAGTGAAGCTCACAGTGAGCATTCCATCTCAGATATGCCTTCTCCCTCTGGAAGCAAACCTAACCAATTGGCTAGGATCCAAAGAAAACATTCTCTGTTGGGGACACCTTCACCTGGCTGCAGGAACTGCCATCTTTTGTTTGCTGAACTTAAAGTAGTCAAGCAGCTGCTGCAGTGTGAAGTTGAAAGAAACCATGAGCTCAAGCATCTACATGCTTCAGCAAACGTGAGTATTAGGGGTGGGAGAAAAAAAATCGATTCACCAAACTATTGCGATTCTTTTTAAAACGATTTTGAGATCGATTTGTTTGGCTCAGAATCAATATATATTTAATTTTTTTACTTTTGCAGAGAGGTGGCGGGAAGACGTTATCGATTTTATTCCAACAGAGGGCGAAACGTATTTTGTTGTTGTCTGTATTAGACGACGTCGTATCCATTTAAAGCTGGCACGAGAAAGCTAAACAATGGCAGAGGCAGGGGAGCAAACCTCTTTGAGAATTGTTTCTGCACCTTCACGTTTTAAATCACAAGTGTGGAAACACTTTGGATTTTACACACTGGCAGGAAGAGCTGCGCTGGACATGACTAAAATGGTATGCAAACTCTGCCATACAGTGATAGCGAATTTGATAGCGAATTTCAGGCTGAACACCAAACAACCTGCAGCATCTCAACAAACTCTGGATGTGACTGAGTAAATTACCATGCACTTCAGAGAAGGCAAAACGCATCACAGAGTCGATTGCTCTTTTTATCTGCAAAGACATTCGACCTTATAGCGTTGTGGAAAATGTAGGTTTTCGAAATATGACCCATACTTTGGAGCGGAGGTACGTTATTCCATCGAGGAAGCTTTTCGCAGACACAGTCGTGCCTAAAATCTATGACGAGGCTGTGTCAGAAGTAAAAAAACGTTTAAGCAAAGCTCAAAGAGTTGCATCGTGAGCTACAGAGTCCTATGTAACCCTGACAGCCCATAAATAAATAAATCTTTATATAAATCTATTTCAATTTTAAAAAAATTGTTCCGGAGCTTTATTTGTTATTTATTGGAACAGTTTAACAGCACTTATTTTATTTCAGAGAGTATTGTTTTTTAGTTATTTTGTTGCACATTTAAATATTATATTCAAGTTTTTGGTACTTGAAAGTTTTATGGTTCAAGGTTCTTTATGCACTATGTATGTATATGCTACTGAAATAAAAATTCACAAAGATGTGATGCATTGTTTGTTAATACAACTCATACAGTCTATTTAAGGGTATGATCAAGTATTTGCCATTGTCTAATCTTTATTAAGCAATCAAAAATCACAATTTAAACAATGAATCGCAATAGCTACAGAATCGCAATATGTATTGAATCGGCACAAAAGTATCGGGATAGTATTGAATCGCCAGATTAGTAAATCGTCCCAGCCCTACTGAGTATGGTATCTTTGGGTCCTCTCAGTAAGACTAGTTGAAGAGTTTAGGGGCCATGTACAAGGTGTGAATCCAAGCAGGAAAAAACAAGAAAATGCCAAGCAGTGAGCCACTCATGTGATCCATTTTCTGGAATTTATGGCAGACTCGAGAATTCCAAATGTCGATCTACTTTTCCTGGAAAACCATAGTAGAGTCCGCAAGTAAGAACTAAATTTTAAAGATTATCAGTCTCAGGTAGAGTAGGAGACATGGCGTAATTTCTTTTTTTTTTTTTTTGACTTTACAGTTTTGTGGCACACCTCCAAGAGAAAGGCTTTAAACCAACAACTCAGAGACTGTACTTGATGGATGTTGTGGCTTTCCTTAAATACATTTTAAACATGTC
This sequence comes from Tachysurus fulvidraco, assembly GCF_022655615.1. Classification (NCBI taxonomy): domain Eukaryota; kingdom Metazoa; phylum Chordata; class Actinopteri; order Siluriformes; family Bagridae; genus Tachysurus; species Tachysurus fulvidraco. The sequence continues at coordinate 56,034 of NC_062541.1, forward strand.
ACCACAATCTGTGACGGAACTAAGATGATAAACGCTCTCTTGGTTGAATTGAGGGATCGTTTAAGAGATATTGGTAGTAGTCGGAAAATGTATTCGGGCCGAAATGTAGTCGGGCACCAGCTTAGCGTGCGCCGATCAAAGTCTGGTAAGTTTGAGATACAAACCTCTAACTTCATTGCTTAACATGTCATTAATGGAGAAACTCCTGTATAATAAATTGTATTTATAATTTCAGAGAGACTTGATGCCAAAAGACACAATGGGTTCATTGAAATGGCTCCTGAGAATATTGCTGCAATACTGGTTATGGATTCCTGCTCATTGTAAATTAATTATATATATATATTTTTTTTTTCACTTTTTTGTGGCTCTTCTGTGGTCAGTGTGTTGTCTTTGTGTGTTCCTTAACTAAACTAAAGTGTTAGTGCTCTTTGTCTTTTACAGATGATCTTGTGAAGCAACTGGCAAGCCGACCAAAACTGATGTTTTTTGGATTTCTGGGTGGATACATCATCGCAATAACTGGCCACCGAATGGGTGAAGGGTGTCGTTATCAACATGACTACCAAAGAGGTCGAGACAGCTGAAAGAACTAAAAATGGTGGCCGTATCATATGATGCAGTGCCTGTGAGAAAAAGGCTTTTCCAGCAGCATAAGAATCTGTTATGAATAAACTCTGCATTTTTTTCAAACTTGGATCTAAATATTGTCTGATTTTCAGTTGGTAAGCTTGTCTTCTGAATGTAACACATGCAGATTTTGAAGAGAAGATGGAGCATAGAAATTACCAACCGTGCAAGAAAAATAAATCTGTCAAAGCAAGAAACCCCATCAAGTTGTTTTCATCAATTTCAGTGCTTACACAATTTTAGTCCTCCTTTAACTCGTTTAAGGAGGTGGAACACGCAGCTTGCGGGTGCGGGCGGTCCTGGTAAGAAATTCAGCGGGAGCGGGCGGGTGCGGGTTTATAAAAACAGTCCCGTGCAGGGCTCTAGTCCACTGTGTGTAATCCCTTACATGCATCGTCTAATATTAGACATGAAACCTAACTTTTAGCACGGAGCTGCGAAAGAAACAACTCACCCACAACAGTTCTCTCTAACTCTGCTGCAGATAGTACGAACTCAGCACGCAATAGTGCCACCAACGTGGCCAATAGGATGCACAATCACATTACAGCAGGATTTATTTAAAGAACTCGCTATAATATTTATCCCGTTACACACGTTTATATATATATATATACATACATACACACACACACACAGCCTCATCTATCTAATATATAAATAAAATCCAGGGAGATGGATTAGTAATGACACCGGACACAGGAAATAATTTAAACGGGTATCTTTTATTTCAGACTGCATGCTAAGCAGTGCAGCATTAATTATGCAAACTTTGGGGAATATGAAGTTGGAAAGGTGGGATTTAGTAAATAAAGTGACATTCAAAAAGTCAGCTTCCCTCATAACAGTGTTTATATAATTTTTTAACCAACTAACAAATATAACCTAGGCCTAACATAAGCCTAACATAGCCAACAGACCTAACATGGACAACAATAGACAACGGTAGCAGCCCCTGATTTTATAAAAAACAGACATGAATATAACATCTGGATACAACATCTGCACAGAAGACTAAATAAGGCTGCTTAAGTAACATAAGAGTACATGAAGATACCTTCCTTTATATCATGTTAAATTGTGCGATTAATGCATAATACAGTTCAAACCTTACAAATATCACTGCACAACATAACACTTGCTTGTCCACTTAAACCTAGGTATTACAACACAGTAAAAGACGAGAATGAAATGACTTATAATGTCTCAAAGTTACTTTTTATCCCAACTCTGGCACATGCACACACTATCACAGCATATGACAGACTCGTATATATATCTTAATTTTTTACTATTAGTTCTTTTTTCTCCTTATGTTTAACTTCTGTTCTATGTTTATGTTCTGTAAAGCTGCTTTGAGACGAAGCCCATTGTAAAAAGCGCTATACAAATAAACTTGAATTGAACTCGTTCCTTCTCTGCATATATTAAAGAACACATGACAATAAATCATTAAGCATTAATAATATTGCACTCATTTTAATAAAACTTGTATGTACATGACAAAAACCCCTTTTGGGAAATTACTAAACGTGAACAACACTTACTCTGATACTTCACGCTCACCCAGAAACACACACAAGGCCTACGAAGCACACAAAATAACTGCATTTAAATATCACTGGTGAACATAAAATTATACACCAAACTGACTCAAAACTGTCTCTTATTATATTATATTTAATCACTTTCACTTCTCTGAGAAACAATTTCGTGCTTTTCCACACCACACGAGATATTTCCCTACAGAACTCGGTGTCAATCCGCCAAATAAACCCGGATCATCCGGATAACAGAAAATACTCAGTAGGTGTTTAACTCACTATAGTTTTCTATTTTGTGTTTCTATTTTTAGTTTTTCTATATTTCTATTAGGTCCTTGTGCTATATAGCTAAATTCTCCACTGCACGTGCACCAGTTAGACCAAGTTGTAAAGCGCGCTGTTCACCCGAAGCAACCAAATCTTTTCCGGTCGTATTACGGTTCTGTTTCTTAAAGGGCCAGCGTCACATTTTAGCAATGCTTGAAAAAGGGCATTAGCACACACTTTACGGTGCACACTTAACACAAGCTTAAATAATGTGAATAACATTATCGTTTTAACCTGGTTACATATACATTAAATATATATATATATATATATATATATATATATATATACACATTATATATATATATATATATATATATATATATATATATATATATATATATATATATATATAAACACACACATCATATTTGTCATTACACATTCAGTTTTTAAATGAAGGTTTTTATTATTAAGGGAAAACAAAATCCAAAACCACATGGCCCTGTGTGAAAAATTGTTTGGCCTCCCGTATTAAAACCTAACGTAACTGTGGTTTTCTTCTTGTGGTGTTTTATGGCGGTTTGGCAGACCAATGAAAAGGTGCATTACCGCCACCTACTGATCTGGAGTGTGGAGCGAACACAGAAAGGATTGTCATATAATTGACTGCATTCAGAAACTCAAATTTGACCTTGAAATTAAGTAATAATCCTAGAGTTTCACATAATTTTGCATCTCACAGATATATAATTTTATTCCTTAATTAAAAATTAAAGTATAATTTGTCTGATCTGTTTGATTGGGTTTCTTTTGGGACTTGTGAAAATTTGATGTTTGTCATTTATGCAGAAATATAGAAATTTCTAAGACACTGAGTGTGTGTGTGTATTTAATCTCTTTTTTTTACAGTAAAGGGACTCGTATTTAGATATTGGGTCAGATGTTTACAGTAAAGGGACTTGTATTTCGAACTTGGATCTTTGCCACTGTATGCTGTATGCACTTTTGCAAGATATCTCTCGATGTAGTAGGCGGTGTAGAGGACAATCCTTGAGCTTCATCCCAACTTGTCCAAAGTCAAACAATTAAAGGACTTTTTTTACAGTAGCTTCTCATGATGTAACATGTAATATTAATCAGAACAGAATGGAACCTATGTGCAAAAATGTGAAAATTTGTGAAAATGAATGTTAATTAATTCATTCTCTTTTTATAAAAAAATGAAAGTTGAAATTTAAGCTTTTAAATAAAAAAGCATATTCAGAGTTATGCAGTGAATGATTTCTGGAGTAAATGGTTTTAATTGTGCTATATCCCGTTAATTAATTGAATACATTTTTTAGCTTGCTAACTAAAGACTTGGCTATTGATTTCTTCTTGTGTAGTTTTATCGTTGAAAGTGTGATCTCTAGAATGCTAAAACAATTCTTTTATCTTTCCCCACAGAAGGGCAGGATTGCAGTTAAGGTCCCCTTTGGTGTAAGAGCACACTAGTTTACTCCGGTTACATTAGCAAAAAGAACCAAGATATATTTTGAGCTCTTAATTGTATTCATTTTTTAGATGCAGCAAGCCTTCGTAAACCCAGGAACAGCAAGGGTACTGAAGAGTCAGTCATCAAAAATTGAAGCATTTCATCAGTTTATTTGAAGTCCCCTCACCAATATCTGGTAATTGTAAACAAAGCGTTATCCATTAAAGCTAGTCAGGGAACAGCAGCAGCTTCGTGGGGGGACAATATCACATTTAACTGGGAAAGCAGACAACACCCCCATTTAGAACAGAGCCTGCATTGGTGACAACAGAATGACACTGATTAAGTTAAACAAAGTTTCAAAGGGGAGGAGGTGGGTTGCAGCAATGCAGAGGAAACAGCCAAGCAGACAGACTGGAAAAAAAGCATTTAAATAGGGCACCCTGTTTGAAAGGGACCAATAGCGCACTTAGGAATCAGATCAGCTGATGGGCGGGGTTAGAAAATTGACATCAGCTGGTAGCAGAGCTTGACTATGTGGCCTGCCTGAACTGAGGCTGAACGCTATATTTCTGACAGAGCGATAGCAGTGCAATAACATGCACTGGCCAGCAGAGGTGGGAGGTAACGGAGTAAAAATACTTCGTTACTGTACTTAAGTAATTTTTTCTAGTACTTTACTCCACTTTTTATTTTTCTGACAACTTTTTACTTTTGCTCATTACATTTTTACACAAATATCTGTACTTTTTACTTCTTACATTTTCAAAATGGACTCATTCCTTTTAGTAAAAAGTATCTGTACTCAAAAAGTACAAAAGTATCTTTAGTAAAAAAAAAATCTGTACTCAACACACAGCCATTAATATCTAAATCAAAAGTGAGTACACCCCTAAGTGAAAATGTCCAAATTGGGAACAAAGTGTCAATATTTTGTGTGGCCACACACTGCATTAACCCTAATGGGCATGGAGTTCACCAGAGGGTCACAGGTTGCCACTGCAATCCTTTTCCACTGATGGTGGGTGTTAAAGACCTTGTGCTCCTCCACCTTCGGTTTGAGAATGCCCCACAGATGCTCAATAGGATTTAGGTCTGGAGATATGCTTGGCCAGTCTATCACCTTTACCCTCAGCTTCTTTAGCAAGGCAGTAGTTGTTTTGGAGGTGTGTTTGGGGTCGTTATCATGTTGGAATACTGCCCTGAGGCCCGGTCTCAGAAGGGAGAGCTCTGCTTCAGTATGTCACAGTACATGTTGGCATTCATGGTTCCCTCAATGAACTGTAGCTCCCCAGTGCCTGTAGCACTCATGCAGCCCCAGACCATTACACTCCCACCACCAGAGGTGGGAAGTAACGGAGTAAAAATACTTCGTTACTGTACTTAAGTAAATTTTTCGGACAACTTTTTACTTTTACTCATTACATTTTTACACAAATATCTGTACTTTTTACTTCTTACATTTTCAAAACGGACTCGTTACTTTTAGTATTATTTCTTCTCATTGGACGCTGTTTCCAGCCTCTCATCCTATCATTGTGCGGCTTTTTCCCCATGTGACTGGTGTACTGTATTATTTACTGGCTATCAGACATAGACTAAGGGTAGCGGAGCTAACAATGAGCAGCACGCCTACAAAAGGAATGGCTAATGTTAATTCAGAGGGAGTCACTGATGTTAAAATAACTAACAACGAGGACATTCCTGAACACACATGGCCATATATGAGGGAGATGTTTGTAATAATCAGCGTCAAAAAGGATTCCTGGCGAATGCCTTGCGAACTGTGTCAACCAGGGGCGGTTCTAGCCCTTTTTTAGGGTGGCTTCAGCCCCCTGTCTGTAATCTCAGCCACCCTAAAACTATAAGGATCATTTTTACTTTCAGAAATAAACAATAAAAATGACGTTAAAATGCAGGACATGTCGTCGATGGGAAATATAATTATTTATCAGTTTGCTAAAAAAAGTGATTTTTTTACTTTGCTTTTACACGTGCGTGTTGTAGTCTTTCTAAAGTGCGTCTTCAGCTGTCTGCTTTATTTGAACGGAAAAGCACAGGTACGTGGAGCGTGCACGAGCAGTCAGAGCTGGAGGCGTTTATCTATAACGTTAATCGGCGGAAAGACGGCAACCAAAAGCAGTGAAATGTCACTATTCTTATTACCAGAGTTGTCATATAATATATATAATATAAAACTCTTCTTGTTTTAAATTCTCACTGAGGGCTAAAACCCCTAAAGATGAAACCCTAGAACTGCCCCTGGTGTCAACCAAAAAAACACGAAGTGCTTAATTTAATTAACATTAATTTTGTCATTTGTAAAACATCACAATAATTTTGAGTTGTTTTCAAGGACAGAGCTGGAATCTCCCTACAGTTTGGGATATGGCCTTGGTGATACACTTGGTATACATTATATTTCCAAAAGTATTGGGTCACCTGACCTTTCCTGCTATATGTGGTTGTTTTCTGATCTCATCCCTACTGAACACCTTCAGGATGAATGTGAAGGCTGACTCCACCCTACCTCACCTACATCAGTGCCTGCCTTTCATAACACTCTTGTGGCTGATGAACACAAATATCCATCAGCACACTCCAAAAGTATATATACATATACAGTACATACACACACACACACACACACACACACACACACACACACACACACACACATATATATATATATATATATATATATATATATATATATATATATATATATATATATATGTATATGTGACTCGTTACTTTTAGTATTATTTCTTCTCATTGAGCGCTGTTTCCAGCCTCTCATCCTATCATTGTGCGGCTTTTTCCCCATGTGATATTTCCAAATATCACATGGGGAAATATATATATACATATAACATGACGTCCAGTCATGTTAACTGGACATGACGTCCAGTTACCAGCATAACACTAAACAGGTAGTAGTATCGGCGACTTTTTACTTAAGTACATATCAGAGCCCATACTTCTTTACTTTAACTTGAGTAAAAGAGTGTAGTCAGTACTTCTACTTTTACTGGAGTCATTTAAAAAATGAGTATCTGTACTTCTACTTGAGTAAAGGATGTGTGTACTTTTGCCACCTCTGCTGGCCAGTGCCTTTTCCCTTGGCTCCCGCTACAACCACGCAAGTTAAGACCCTGTGATGGGGGAGTCATTGTACATTTCCAAAAACCTAACCCCTAACCCCTGACTCTAACCCTAGGTAAATAGTTCAATAAATCAATTAATACAAAGTAGATACTTAATTTTAGAAATAGTAATAATAAATAGTTAGAAATTTTAGAAACTTCTGATTGGACATGGGACACAAGCCGAGGCTTGATTGACCTTTGGCTGGCTGCCTCGGAGGAGGGGGTATGGTGACTAAAGGCCTAAACATCCAATGAATCTGAGGTGCACTACTAATGATGTGTCCTGAAATTGATAACATGACCATTTAATTTCACAAAATAGGCCAATAATCAATTTTAAATACTAAACAATAAATGAATAAATAAATAAATGACACATTTTAATAACAACAACATTGGTGTCCTGCTCAGCCGAGTGGCTCACTTCCTTTACATTCAGCATCAAAGGCCCACTTGGGAACACAAAAAGAAACAGTTCTGCCAGAGCGATAGCAGTGCAATAAAATGCGCGACATTGCCCTATCCTTGGCTTCCTATCTATCCACACAGGCTTCGGTTTGTGATGGGGAAGTCATTGTACTTTTCAAAAACCTAACACTACCCTAACCCTAATGTGTAGATTTTCTATTTGCACACTAATGAAACTACTTTTTATTTACAGCTTCAGACTATCCCACAAACAGACCATAACCTTCATGGGGACCTTGCATGTTTGTTGTTATATAACAGTTAACTTTTCTTATGATGTTTTCTTTGCAGTGTTTATAACAGAATTATATAGGTTGCAAAACCAATTATGCATGTTTAAACAAATTTTGAATCAAGTTTTGATAATGGCAATTATGCTTGTTTTATGCATGTTTAAAAAAAAATAAAATCACATTTTAAAAATGCCAATTATGCTTGTTTTAGAAAATGTTACATCAATAATGCCAGTTAGAAATGTTTTATAAATTGTTCAGAAAATTGAATGTTCAATAAAAAAATTCATAATTACTTATGTTTAAATAAATCTACAATAAAGTTTTCATTCTGGAAACTCATGTAATCTCCTTTCTCAATTGACTTCAAATTACTATAACTTCACTCACACACACACCCTAACCCACACATGCCTATAAACTCACACCAAGCCTTACAAAAACAAACTAGAGCTAGAGCTCCCAAACCAAGTTCAAGCGATTGGGCACCCTCTAAATAGTATATATACCGAATTTCAGCCTGCTAGGACATATAGAAACGAAGTGCACCCCAGGGGGGTGCAGATTCGCATTTATCCCTTTATACCCCTAACCTTAATCCTAACCCTAACCCCTAACCCTATGGTTTACTACTGATGACATGTCTCACTATTTAGGATTCCATTGGGCTAAAGAGGGCTTTAATTTTAGTCTGTACCCTTAGCCCTAAATAGCATTTAGTGCGTTCTCCATTCTTGAACCCTAAACGTAACCGAAGGTTTCCATTTTTAAGCCTTAAACTTAACCATGTTTCTAGCACCTGTGTTTGGAGCCCTAAAACTAATTCTAAAACTTAACCAGAGATTTAAAGTGTGTTCACAACCCTAATTTTTCAAAGCGTAAACCTAACTTTTAGCCCTAAACCTTAGGGGTCTTCTGAGGTCAGAACCCTAATTCAGACTGACCCCGAACTCTAGAAGAATGTTTAAAGCTCCTAACTCTTAATAAGTGATGTTTTTTTATTCGCCGTGATGGTGGTGGCTGAAAATGAAGCCCATGTGGCAGGCCCGTGCCTAACTGTTTCTGGGTCACTCCTAGAACTACGTTTTTTCCACTAACCCTAACCCTGAGCTTCTGGAGATACAAACTTCCCCTGACACACACTTATTCAGGAGCAGCAGGTGGTTGCATGGTGTAAATCTCCAACACTGGTGGAGGTTAATGTTCACAACGATGTTGTATTGCTAAATGAGGTATTGGAACAGGGCCATCTCATCACGTTAGATGAACAACCGAAGGTGATTCAACCCTTATCACCGAGGGATTCTCTGTGCCATGTCCCTGGTGATTAATTGAAAGACAGCCTCCTTCCAGAGTCCCTGATTGACCTGGGTAGCAGACTGATCACTCCGCCCACCGATACACCTAAAACCTTTTGGCCGGTGAAACACCTACTCACAACCAGGAAAATGATCGAATGGAGTCTCAGCATATGCAGAAAGTGGTGCATACTGGAGATTCCAATGTGGGGAGAATTACAGAAAATCACTTTGAAAATTTACAAATTGACAGTTACCCAGAAGCCACATTCAGACATGCTGAGAACATCATTAATAAAGCGCAGGTCCATGTGACGGTAGAAATTGTTATCTTGGCCTTTGGAATCAACCACAGGAACCAAAAATTCAAAGAGATTTCAATAAAACAAATACAGAGGGCCCTATAGGCGGCAAGGGAGAGGTTCCCGGAAGCAGTCATCAAGATCCCTCTGATCAATTTTGCCAAGACTCTGAAACATAAGGAACAGGTTATATTGGAAAACAATAATGATCATGTTCAAAGGAATATGCCCCACTTACCACTGCTGCCAACTGCACAATTCAAAGTGAACGGTGACCAAATCCACTGGACACCAACGTGTGCTAAGGCCATGTTACTTCATTGGGCCCAACACCTAAACTTCATGGCCATTTAAACCCAAAACCAAGACTGCAACATGGTAGTGATATGGTCAATCTGTCCAAACACTTCACACCTATAAAGGTAACAATCAAGGATGTTGGCTGTTGTGGATAGCTGGAGGTAGGCCAGTGCACAACGCAGGCTCCGGGTTGATACAGGTCTGAGTCTAACCTAAAACCCCTAATCCATAACCCTAATCCATAACCCTAACCCTAAACCTAATCCCACCCTCTATTCCCTATCCCCACGGGCCTGGACCCTGGCCTCGCTCATTTCTCTTAACCTAACCCTAACCACACAGGTTAAGACCCTGTGATGGGGGGAGTCATTGTATACTTTCAAAAACCTAACCCTAACCCTCTTGGGGACTCAACCCTTTCGAGACTCCCAAGAATCAACAACCCAGCAATACAGGTGGAATGTTATCCCGGGGCATGTCTATCCCATGCCCACCACTTAATCAAATACAAGACCCTGACCTCAATGGACACACAGAGGGTGGTTCTATCATTCGGTTTAAATGATAAAACCACAAAATACTCGACAATCTATCAAAAACAAATAACAAAACTGATTCAAGCAGCAAAGGACACATTCCCAAAAGCGACACTGCACATTCCTTCCGTGAACTTTGACAGGAGCCTCCCACTGGGAAATAGGACCAACCTCAACAGTCTCGACAAATTAAAAAGGGACACAGGGATAAGCATTCCAATTCACCCAAGGGAAAAGTTCCATAAACTTCCTGACAATATCCACTGGACCCTGGAAACAGCAAATGCAATGTGGGAACACTGGTAAAAATATTTAAATTTGGCAAGCCACTCATTTACATTTACATTTACAGCATTTGGCAGACGCCCTTATCCAGAGCGACGTACATAAGTGCTTAAATCTCTAATATTGAATACATTAATGCTGGTTCACTAGGTTACATACTTAAGATACCATGAGTTTAAAACATTTGTTCAAAGTTACAATTTAAAAAGTGTCAAAGGTTTTTTTTTTTTTTTAAATGCAAAAGATAAGGAAACCCCCAGACAGGGGCCCAAAAGCAAAATGGTAATAAATCTCTCCCAGACATACACCTTATCTGCAGCAGAAGAAAAAGGCCTGGAGAAAGGACTCTCCTTTATCCCCACTGTAGGCTCTGAATTACTCAGACTTTTACTCAATGGCTTCCATTGTCTCAGACTGTGGGAGCGAAAGCTACAGGACTGCAGAGTTCTTGCACCATTACTTAAACCCCCTCTCTACTAAGCATGACAGTTACATACAGGACACTTATGACTTTATACACAAGGTCAAAACAATCAGACTGAAACTGATTGCCTCCTGTTTACTATGGACATCAACGACCTATATACAAATATAGATACCGCCATGGGCCTAAAAGTGGTCAAACAATGGCTTGACCAAGCCCCATATGACGGAAGACCAGATGACATCATCATGGACCTTTTAGAGCTCAACCTTACTAAAAATGACTTTGAGTTCAATGGCCAATTCTACTTACAAATTAAGGGAACAGCAATGGGCAAAAAAATTGCACTGGCCTATGCCAATATCTACATGGCACATTGTGAACAGAACAGCCTTTGTAAAACGCTCCACATTACCAACCTATTACTTCAGATACTTGGATGACATTTGGGGAGTCCGGGATCACATGCAGGAACAATTCCAAGAATGTGTCCACACTCAACAACCATCATGACACCATAAAATTAAAATACATGCTCCACGACTCACAAGTACACTTTCTGGACACAACCACCTATAAAGGCAACAATTTCAATACCAGGCGGACATTAAGGTATTCTTCAAGGAATCTGACAGCCATGCAGTATTACACAGGGACAGCTCCCATCCCAGAAACACCTTTAGGGAAATTGTCAAATTGTCAAAAATTGTCAAACAACTAATCCGGTTCAGGAGAATTTGCACCCAAAGGCACGATTTCCAAAAAGTCAAGAAAATTTTATTCAAGGCACTCTGGAAGAGGAAATACACCAGAGGCTTCCTCCGTTCAGTCTATACCGAATGGAGAAGGGACCCCCCCACATCCTCCGGCCCAACAAGGGGAAGCAGATAGGAGAGTCATCATTCCGCTGACAGTCAAATTCTCCCGATACAACCTCAACTTAAGCAGAACTCTAAAACACAACTTCCATACCATGTTTGGGGATGACCAATCTTCCTTAAGTGTACAGGTACTAACAGCCTTCACAAAGAACCCCAACCTGAAGGATTTATTGGTCCGCAGCAAATTACATCCCCCAACCAAAAAGAAAAAAAAAACTCAGCCAGATCATCTAACAGCAAGGAACCCTTTCACGGGAGAAACACTGGGGAAACAAGGAACTCTATACGGACCAGACTCACAGCACACCGTTACAACATTAGGCACAGGAAGAAAAAACACATGGACTCCAGGCAGTCCACAGCCCGGTGGTGGAACACAGCCCAACATGGTCTACAAGGGAACGACAAGCCAAAGAGAGACACTGGATTAGAAAATTAAACACCCAATACCCCATGGCCTGAATGAAAAATACTAAAAATTATTGTTCAAGATCATGGAAATGCATGTAACATTTTGTTGGCATGTCAGGATGGTTACTTTTTGTTCCTCATCCCTAATAAGTGTAAATGCTTCCCACAACAAGTTCTATTTTCTGATTATCTTATGTAAATATGTTGGTTGGTCTTATAGTTATATGTAAATATGTTGAATAAACTACTTATTAAATGGTTGGAAGGGTATATGATGATTTGGGGCCGACTCATAAGGGCACTGCTACCCGGGGTCACCCCAAGATCTGAACCCTAACAACAAACCCAAACCCTAACCATAACGAACCCTTAGCCCCAGCCCTAATTCAAAAATCCTAACCCTAAAGGTAAGTAAAAGGTAAATACAAATAAAAAAATAAAAAAAATTAAGTAAAAAAAAGAATATATATATATATATATATATATATACACGTGTGTGTGTGTGTGTGTAAAAGGTAAGTTAAAGTAAAAATAAAAAATAAAGCGTGTATACATTTTATATATATATATACCCTAACCCTAACCCTATTTGTGTGTGTGTAAAAAAAATGTAAAAGGTAAGTAAAAAAAATAATATTTCCACACAATACTATCACGGTAAGTAAATAAACTCATGAATATTCACGTTTTTGGGAAAGAGGAGAGGAACCACTCCCACAGAACCCCAAAAGGATATTGGGTCCTCTTCTTATTACCTACTTGAATGCAAATAAATAATAAACTTCATAAAAATACCAAAATTGAAATTTCCTGAGAACCTACCCTCATCTGAAAAATGGTGCACATGCACCACCAGCCCAACTCAATCAACAGGAATCCAAGTAGGGGGTGACTACGCTAGTAGAAGCCTGTTTGTTCCTGAAACTATTCTGGAAGCCTTGGCTTGGGAATAAGGTAAGGAATTAAGCCGCTGGTGTTTGCTCAAGCCATGGGGACCCAACCCAGTAGAAGCTTGATGGCTACCCGAATGATTCCAACTCCTAGTGAGACGAAATTGGTAGGGAAGTCATCTGCTGGATTGCTACCCAGCTAGGGTCATCTGGAGGTGATGCTTTTTGCGTTGCTCTCCAGACCTCTGGTTTAGCTAGAACGGGACATACCAGGCATCTTGGATACCTTGCGGTGTTAACGAAGGGATGCTTGGCTAGGGCCCAACCAGGCACCCTGGATATCTTACCATATTCACTAACCCTAATGCAATAATAGTAATAAAATCATAATGGTAACAATAATAACAAAAAAACAGGAGAGGGACAGCTAGCAACATGTTCAAACATGCTCAACAACATCGATTTCACACCTGCCCAGCCTAATCACCAAACGCATGGTGGGAAGGATGGGTAGGTGAGCAGTAATATGCCCAGTCAGGCATAGGGAGTTGACCTGCTCAGTCCAGCGGCTCTCCTTCACATCCACTCATCTTTTAGGAGTAAATGATAGATGATAAATAAATAAATAAATAAATAAATAAATAAATAGATAGATAGATAAAATAGGTTAATAGTCCAATAACCCCGTCAATACGGAGTAAATACTTAGCTTTAGTTTTAGAAATAGTTAACTTCTGATTGGACATGGGACACAAGCCGAGGCTTGATCGACCTGCGGCTGGCTGCCTCAGAGGAGGGTGTACAGTGATCGAAGGCCGAAACACCCGATGAATCTGAGGTGCACTGCTGATTTTGTGTCCTAAAATTCATAAAATGTTTGTTTAATAACCTTAAACTGCTTAAATATGCCAATAATTCTAAAATGAATTCTTAAAACTAAATAAATAAATAAATAAATAAGCAAAACTTGAAACATGTCAACATTGGAGACTGACCCACTCACTCCGGTGGCTCACCTCCTTTGTTCTCCAAAGCACAGTGGGGACTCAAATAAAACAAAGTTCTGACAGAGCGATAGCAGTGCAATAACATGCTCTGGCCAGTGCCTTTTCCCTTGGCTCCCGCTACAACCACACAGTTTAAGACCCTGTGATGGGGGAGACATTTTACATTTCCAAAAACCTAACCCTAACCCAGTAGAAGCTTGATGGCTTCCCGAAAAAGTTCATTTTGGAATTCGTAGGGAAGTCATCCGCTGGGTTGCTACCCAGCCAGGGCCATCTGGAGGTGATGCTTTTTGCGTTGCTCTCCAGACCTCTGGTTTAGCTAGAGAAAGGGAACGAACTGAGCATCTCAGATACCTAGCAGTGTTAACGAGGAGGTGCTTGGCTAGTTCCCCTGCCATGCTTCCCAGATACACAAGTTGCGGCCGTCGGACCCGTTCGTTGACCCTAGGTGAGTATTTGGCCTCCGGGGTGAGTTTTCGGCCTCCATGGGTCTACTAGGACAGCTTTGGATCCGTTCACAGACCCTACTCGAATGTCTCAGGAAACCTTGCGGTGTTAACAAGGGACATTCTGGGTAAGGGTGAGGTAAGTGGCCAGCCTCCCTGGGTCCACTAGGGCAGCAAGGAGGGCGGTGGTCTGGAGCCAATAGACCTTAAATGGGGCCAAGTCTTTTACTGGTGGTTAGCACCAACCACACAACACAGTCCATCATGCACCACACTGCACTCACATTGTTAGCTTCAATATTTACTAATTACCTTTCAAATTTCTTAGACAATAGCACAGCTAGCAGTTTGATAAAACACAAAAATACGCAAGTAATATTAACAATATCACAGCAGTAACAATAATAACCAAAAAAATAGGAGAAACTAAATTAAGAAAGGGACAGCTAGCACCATGTTCAAAGTTCAAACATGCTCATGCTCATTATTTCAAGAACATCAATTTCAATTTCACACCTGGCCACCTCAGAAGAGGGCGTACAGTGATCAACGGCCGAAACATCCGATAAATCTGAGGTGCACTACTGATTATGTATCCTGAAATTCATAAAATGACCATTTAATTTCACAAAATAGGCCAATAGTCAATTTAAAATTCTAAAAAATAAATGAATAAATGAATGAATAAATAAATAAATCAATGACACATTTTAATAACAACAACATTGGTGTCCTGCTCAGTCCAGTGGCTCACTTCCTCTACATTCAGCATCAAAGGCCCAGTTGGGAACACAAATAGAGAGAGTTCTGCCAGAGCGATGGCAGTGCAATAACATGCGCCGACCAGTGCCATATCCTTGGCTTGCTATTTAACCATGCAGGCTTTGGTTTGTGATGGGGAATTCATTGTACTTTTCAAAAACCTAACCCTAACCCTGCTATTACCCTGCACCTAAAATCACTGAAGGGGTTACAAATAGGACAGAACTGTACCTTTTGAGAAAACCTCTTGATTTCTACTGAAGACTGGTGGTGCTTTGTATCATTTGATTAAATGAAATGTTGGCAATATTGGGATACATTTTAACAGACTCGAATTCTTAACTAAAAAAACTTACATTAATTTTTTTAGAAACCTGTTGTTGCACTTTACATGCAGAAGGCTAAGGATAGATTCATTACTTCAAAAACCGACACCACCAATTGTCTCACATCTTGACGAGGTGGATGAAGGTTAGAGATAAAACGCTTGCACCGTGGTATAATAGTCATACTCACACCC
Source organism: Tachysurus fulvidraco (assembly GCF_022655615.1). NCBI lineage: Eukaryota > Metazoa > Chordata > Actinopteri > Siluriformes > Bagridae > Tachysurus > Tachysurus fulvidraco. The sequence goes on from NC_062541.1 coordinate 71,864, forward strand.
TCAAGAGAGAAACTCGTAACCTCGAGCGAAAGTGGAGAAAAACTAAATTTTACTAAATAATAGTTTTTAGAATTGCGTATAAGGACAGTATGTCCAGCTATAGACAGGCTCTAAAAGCTGCTAGGGCTGAGCACATAGAAAATAACCAGAACAATCCCAGGTTTTTTTTTTTAGCACAGTGGCTAGTTTAACAAAAAAAAAACAGAAATCTGAAAACACTATTCCATCACAGTTCAGTAGTGAGGACCTTATGAGATTCTTCACTGATAAAATCCAAAGTATCAGGAATAAAATAGGAGACGCTCAACATATGAGAGCAACTAGTGACCCAGTCTCACTTAAGGCTCTAGACACACAACTACAGTGCTTTACAAGTACAGGACAGGAAGAGTTAGATAAACTTGTTACCACATCTAAATCAACAACTTGCTCACTAGACCCCATTCCAACTAAATTACTGAAAGAAGTGTTACATAAAGCTGGTGAGCCTCTTCTTAATATTATTCCTTGCTCCTTGCTATCTTTAGGTCACGTCCCTAAGTCTTTCAAGTTGGCAGTCATTAGGCCACTCATTAAGAAACCTAATTTAGATCCAAATGTACTATTAAATCACAGACCTATTTCACATCGTCCATTTATGTCTAAAATACTAGAAAAGGTTGTGTCTGTTCAACTGAGCTCCTTCTTACAGGAGAACAATATCCTCGAAGAGTTTCAGTCAGGTTTCAGGCCCCATCATAGCACAGAAACAACAATTGTTAAAGTTACAAATGACCTGTTCTTAGCTTCGGACCAAGACTGTATGTCACTAATAGTTCTACTTGACCTTAGTGCTGCATTCGACACTATAGCCCACAACATCCTTCTAGATCGCTTACAAAATTACACAGGTATTCATGGACAGGCTTTAAGTTTAGATCCTACCTGTCAGACCAAAACCATTTTGTAGAATGATGAATCCTCCATTTTATTACCAGTTAATCATGGGGTCCCTCAAGGATCAGTTCTAGGACCTCTGCTTTTCTCAATATACATGCTTCCATTAGGGAACATCATTAGAAGACATGGGATTTCTGGGTGTTAACATCAGTGAGGATCTCACCTGGTCCACACACACCGACACAGTGCTGAAGAAGGCACATGAACGCCTCTTCTTCCTGAGACGGCTGAGGAAGTTTGGAATGAGCCCCAGCATCCTCAGAACATTCTACACCTGCACTATAGAGAGCATCCTGACGGGCTGCATCACCGCTTGGTTTGGAAACAGCACCGTTGGCAACCGTAAAGCTCTGAAAAGGGTCGTGCAAACTGCCAGCCACATTGTTGGAGGTGAGCTTCCCTCTCTCCAGGACATCTACAACAGGCGGTGCATAAGGAAAGCTCGGAGGATCATTAATGACTCCAACCACCCATCCCACAGACTGCTCTCTCTGCTCCCCTCAGGAAGACGTCTCCGCAGCATCCGATCCCGCACTAGTCGACTGAGGGATAGCTTTTTCCCTCAGGCCATCAGACTAATTAACAGCCATAAATAACACAGCACACAGCATATTCAACAGTTCAACACCGGACTATACACACATGCACACACGCACACTGTATTCGTACTGCATCAATACACATGGGACTATACACACACTGCATCAAATCTAAAATAACAATCTATCTGACAATAAGCTATCGGTACCACAGGACACATTGTATGAACACATTGCATCCTTTCCACATTTTCCACATTTGCACACTTCAATGGTACTGAGCATTTTGCACATTTTTTTCTAACCTGTCTGTAAACTGTTCTATTTATGTTTATGTTATGTTACTACTGTATGTAAATAGTTCTGCAATGTCTGGAGCTCGCTCCCAAGAATTTCACTCACCAAGGCACATGTGCCGTGGTGATGTGACAATAAAGGTGACTTGACTTGACTTGACTTGATTAGTTTCCACTGCTATGCTGATGATACACAGTTATATATCTCATCAAAACCAGATGAAATAGCCAAAGTGTCCAAATTAACTCAATGCCTTAGAGAGATAAAAGATTCTTTCTGTGGTAAATTTAGCTTTAACAGTAACTTTCTGTGATAAATTTAGCTTTAACAGTAACGTTCTGTGGTAAATTAAGCTTCTACAATAACTTTCTGTGGTAAATGTAGCTTTGACAATAACTTTCTGTGGTAAATTAAGCTTCTACAATAACTTTCTGTGGTAAATTTAGCATTAACAGTAACTTTCTGTGGTAAATTAAGCTTCTACAATAACTTTCTGTGGTACATTTAGCTTTAACAGTAACTTTCTGTGGTAAATTTAGCTTTAACAGTAACTTTCTGTGGTAAATTTAGCTTTAACGTTAACTTTCTGTGGTAAATTAAGCTTCTACAATAACTTTCTGTGGTAAATTAAGCTTCTACAACAAATTTCTTTGGTAAATTTAGCTTTAACAATAACTGCCCATGGTACATTTAGCTTGAGCAATAAACTGTGGTGCAATTACTTTCTGTGGTAAATTTAGCTTTAACCGTAACTTTCTGTGGTAAATTTAGCTGTAACAGTAACTTGCTGTGGTACATTAAGCTTCTACAATAACTTTCTGTGGTAAATTTAGCTTTAGCAATAACTTTCTGTGGTATATTTAGCTTTAACGTTAACTTTCTGTGGTAAATTAAGCTTTAACAGTAACTTTCTGTGGTAAATTAAGATTCAAGATTCAAAGTGTTTGTCATATGCACGGACAGAAAGCATGTTTCCCTGCACAATGAAATTCTTACTTTGCTGTCCACACTAAATGTCATACAGTAAAGTAAGAAGTAAAAATAAAATTGTGTGAATGAAAAATGAATGAAATAGAATAAAAAAGAGCAATAAAAGAAGCTTCTACAATAACTTTCTCTGGTAAATTTAGCTTTAAAACACTTTCTGTGGTAAATTTAGCTTTAACAGTAACTTTCTGTGATAAATTTAGCTTTAACAGTACATTTCTGTGGTAAATTAAGCTTCTACAATAACTTTCTGTGCTAAAATTTAGCTTTTACAATAACGTTCTGTGGTAAATTTAGCTTTAACAGTAACTTCCTGTGGTAAATTAAGCTTCTACAATAATTTTCTGTGGTATATTTAGCTTTAGCAAAAACTTTCTGTGGTATATTTAGCTTTAACGTTAACTTTCTGTGGTACATTAAGCTTCTACAATAACTTTCTGTGGTAAATTTAGCTGTAACAGTAACTTTCTGTGTTAAATTTAGCTTTAACTGTAACTTTCTCTGGTAAATTTAGCTTTAACAGTAACGTTCTGTGGTAAATTAAGCTTCTACAATAACTTTCTGTGGTAAATTTAGCTTTAACAGTAACTTTCTGTGGTAAATTAAGCTTCTACAATAACGTTCTGTGGTAAATTTAGCTTTAAAAGTAACTTTCTGTGTTAAATTTAGCTTCTACAATAACTTTCTGTGGTACATTTAGCTTTAACAGTAACTTTCTGTGGTAAATTAAGCTTCTACAATAATTTTTTGTGGTAAATTTAGCTTTAACAGTAACTTTCTGTGGTAAATTTAGCTTTAACAATAACTGCCCATGGTACACATTTAGCTTGAGCAATAAACTGTGGTGCAATTACTTTCTGTGGTAAATTTAGCTTTAACAATAACTTTCTGTGGTAAATTTAGCTTTAAAAGTAACTTTCTGTGGTAAATTTAGCTTTAACAGTAAATTTCTGTGGTAAATTTAGCTTCTACAATAACTTTCTGTGGTAAATTTAGCTTTAACAATAACTGCCCATGGTACACATTTACCTTGAGCAATAAACTGTGGTGCAATTACTTTCTGTGGTAAATTTAGCTTTAACAATAACTTTCTGTGGTAAATTTAGCTTTAATGTTAACTTTCTGTGGTAAATTAAGCTTCTACAATAACTTTCTGTGGTAAATTTAGCTTTAAAAGTAACTTTCTGTGTTAAATTTAGCTTTAACAGTAAATTTCTGTGGTAAATTTAGCTTCTACAATAACTTTCTGTGGTAAATTTAGCTTTAGCAATAACTTTCTGTGGTATATTTAGCTTCAACGTTAACTTTCTGTGGTAAATTAAGCTTCTACAATAACTTTCTGTGGTACATTTAGCTTTAACAGTAACTTTCGGTTGTAAATTTAGCTTTAACAATAACTTTCTGGATAGGCACAGGCTCCCTGTGACCCGATGTAGTTCGGATAAAGTGGTAGAGAATGAATGAGAGTGAGTCAGGTATCTGAACACTCTGAGGTGACGTGACCACATCAATTCCTGGGCTGCTGGCTGCCTTAAGGGACAGTAATAATCATCTAACTGCTGCTCAGTTTGGACTCCAGGATTTAGGAAGACTGTGCGGAAGAGAAGGACTTAGTTATCACTTTTGCCTTATGACAAGGTGCTCAATCATGCTGGAAAATGCATTGTTCAACAACAAACTGTTCTGGGATAGTTGGGAGAAGTGGAGGATGTTTTTGTACCTTTATGTATTCATGGCTGTGTTCTTAGGCAAAATTGTAAGTAAGCCCACTGCCTTGGCTGAGAGGTGACAACACACATGAATGGTATCAGGATGCTTTAACCACTATCAGAACAATATATACAAGGATGATACAAAACTTTTCTACTTAACAATTTTATTCCACCACAAAGACTCTGATTCCAGCTCAACCAGGGTAACTGACCAGGTCACGTGAAGTTTTTGTCATCAGAGCATGCGCAGAAAAAGTAATCTAATCAAATAATATGTTTGTTGTTTCAGCTAAAAAGCTATTAGTTATTTTAACTTCCTGTGGATTTGGATCAGATTGATTTAAAATAATTGATTTTAAATCAATTTCTTCCGTGTAGCAGCAGCTTCCATGTAGCAGCAGCAGTGGATTTGGAGCTCTCGCATCCTCCAAGCTTGTAGCCGTACTTGAATTGGGTTTTGTGTTATGCCATACGGAACCGGGGGCCACTGAACCTGCATTAACGACGACAGTGGGGGCTCGCCAATAGCCTTAGCCGCCGGGTAGGCACGTATGGTTGTGTTGCGGTTAGATTGGAGCGTCACATAAATGCAGTGTTTGAATTATTTGCCGCGTTGCATTTGTTTGCTTGGCTGAGTATCTTCATTCAATCTCAATTTATCCTGAGATATCCTGAGTTGCTATTTATCCCGGCAATAGAATCTTAAAAGTAGATTTATCTCGTGCATATACTTTAATTACTTACCTTTGATCTCTTTATTCATTTGCTCTCCCAGTGCCCACTGCTAGCTGGTTAGCATCACGCACAACCGGCCTGTTAGCCTGGCTACCGCTTTCACACCAATTATCTCTGTTGTTCTTGCTCTACAACATCATGTCAGTTACGTCTCTGCCTTCGAGTGCAGGTGAGGACACTTTCAAGCTAAAATTGGTGGAACTGGAGCTGGAGTCCGTGGAGAAGCAAATCCGCGACCTACAGGTGAAGCAGGCCGAGCTACGGGAGCGGAAAGCCAGCTGGAAGCTCCCCGGCCAGTCGCTCACATGTCTCAGGTAAACTCCTGGCATGTAATTACTACTCTCTCCACCTCTACTCCGTGTGTTTCTCTATCCAGGGCCAACGCACCCAAGAAATGGCCTAGCCAGGCGCTGTTCACTCCGGCGCCGGGGCACCACGGATCCTGGGTGCAGCAGCAAAGGACGCTCATTACCTTACTGTTACCCAGAGAACACAGTATAGATTTAATTCTTTTAAAGTGCTTGTCCTTAAGGTTACACTATTGCACATGCACACGAAGAGATCCCAGATTTCTCTTGCTCTAGCGACCGTGTACAGACCCCCAGGGCCCTACACCGATTTTCTTAGAGAATTTACAGATTTTCTTTCAGACTTAATGGTTAACTTTGATAAAGCACTAATTGTAGGAGACTTTAACATTCACGTTGATGATACAAACAATGCTTTAGGACTCACATTTATGGACTTACTAAACTCACCTAAAACATCACTAAAGCAACTTATCATCATAATCACACACTAGATTTAATATCACACAGAATAGATGTCACTGATATAGATATCATACCTCAAAGTGATGACATCACAGACCATTATCTCATAATGTACACACTACCTACAGAACAGACTAACTGTGTCTCACCACGTTATCGACTCGGTAGAACTATTTTTCCGACCACCAAAGACAGATTCACAAATAATCTGCCTGATCTGTCTGGACTTCTAACTGTACCCTTAAACACAGACGAACTAGATGTAATGACTAACAGCATAGGCGCTATATTCACTCATTGAGGATAAATACATACATACATACATACACTTGTTTGACTATTGTGAGTAATTCTCCAGATGCCAGTCAAACTCCCAGTGAGCACACAAACCAAAATATGCATTCTATTTCAGACTCTGGCAGTGAGGCTCACAGTGACCATGCCACCCACCTCTCACTCTGCAATGGAGACTCCCTGTGCACATTCTACTCCAAATACGCATCCTCCTCCTCACTCTGCCAGCAAGGCTCCCAATGAGCATTCCATCTCAGATATGCCTTCTCCCTCTGGAAGCAAACCTAACCAATTGGCTAGGATCCAAAGAAAACATTCTCTGTTGGGGACACCTTCACCTGGCTGCAGGAACTGCCATCTTTTGTTTGCTGAACTTAAAGTAGTCAAGCAACTGCTCCAGTGTGAAGTTGAAAGAAACCATGAGCTCAAGCTTCTACATGTTTCAGCAAACCGGGTAAACGTGAGTATGGTATTTCTCTGATATGTACATGTCTGAAGTACATGAAGTTTTAATTTACTTTTGATAAACTACCTTTGATCTGTTTTACATATTTTTTATTTCAGCTAGTTAAATATAAACAAAACAAACCCTTTTTGCCCAATAAAGCCCCTCAGTATGGTAAATATGTTCGACACTTCTACCAGAATAATTGCTACTAACTTGAAGGATAAGTGGCATTGTATAACTTCACCGTGACACCGTAAAACTTTGACAAATGATTTAGGATTTTAGGTTTTTAAAATGTATCTTTGTGTTCTCTCGGTAAGACTAGCTGAAGAGTTTAGGGGCCATATACAAGGTGTGAATCCAAGCAGGAATACACAATAAAATGCCAAGCACTGAGCCACTCATGTGATCCACTTTCTGGAATTTATGGCAGACTCGAGAATTCCAAATGTCGATCTACTTTTCCTGAAAAACCATAGTAGAGTCCGCAAGTAAGAACTAAATTTTAAAGATTATCAGTCTCAGGTAGAGTAGGAGACATGGCCTAATTTGTATTTTTGACTTTACAGTTTTGTGGCACACCTCCAAGAGAAAGGTTTTACACCAACAACTCAGAGACTGTACTTGATGGATGTTGTGGCTTTCCTTAAATACATTTTAAACATGTCACCACAATCTGTGAGACTTGGAACAAAGAGGATAAACGCTCTTGGTTGAATTGAGGGATCGTCTAAGAGATATTGGGCGAAATGTAGTCGGGCACCAGCTTAGCGTGCGCCGATCAAAGTCTGGTGAGTTTGAAATACAAATCTCTAACTCCATTGCTTAACATGTCATTAATGGAGAAACTCCTGTATAATAAATTATATTTATAATTTCAGAGAGACTTGTTGATGCCAAAAGACACAATGCATTCGTTGAAATGGCTCCTGTGAATATTGCTGCAATACTGGTTATGGATCCCTGCTCATTGTAATTATTTTATATATAAATTGATCAAGAATCTTAGAAAAGTGATTATATGAGCCCAAATTTGTTAAGGTAAAGGTTTGCAGTTTTTATAATATATAGGGGATGTACTATATTGCATGTACTAACTAGGCTTGTAGTTATATTGTTCTAATGACTAAGATGTCTTTTGGTTTCTATAGATTTTAGGGTGAATACAGAGCTAAAACGTTACCCTTGCATATTCATAATGCCCAGCTCTGGGTTAAGGTGTTTAAAGGTGTTTATCTGGCTGTAATCTTGATTTACCGACCCCCAAAATGTCATGCTGATTTGTTGTCTGATTTCTTCTCTGAGATCAGTGCGTTACTAACTCTTGTCTGTGGTACTTATTCATCTGTCATTTTGCTTGGTGATTTTAATATACATGAAAATACTGCTCAATGTAATGAATTGACGTCTGTCCTGGACTGTTTCAACCTAACCCAGCATGTAACTTTTGCTACTCATTGCAGGGGCCATATACTGGATCTCATATGTACATCTGGCTTAAATAATATTATTGTTAGTGGTTCTGATTTTGCTTTTTCAGATCATAAAATTATAAATTTCTAGACTGGTTCCATCTACTCGGACTGCACCCAGGTTCACTCCTGAACTGCAAATGATAAAAACCGAGGGACGCCGCCTAGAAAGGCTATACAGGAAAACTGGGCTTATTGTACACTCCTTGGCTTTTAAAGAACACTGGCATAAGTACCGTACTGCTCTTAACGATGCAAAATCCTCTTATTTTACCTCTACCATTAGGAATTCCAAGTGCAGGCCCAAGTCGCTCTTTGCTATGGTTAGCAAACTCACAAATCCACCACAACTTGCTATGTCGGGTTCTGTGCAAATAGCTTTTCAAAATTCTTCTCTGACAAATTACAGTTAATCACTGCATCCATTGCCAAAAACACTCCTCATGTACGTAATTCATATGTTCATTTAATGTTTGCTGATTCAGCTCATCCTACAAACTCTCTCTCTGCTTTCACTTTAACTACTCCAATTGCCATATGCGATTTAATTGCGAAGTTAAATTCCACATCCTGCCAACTTGATCCTATACCTACTGTTCTGCTTAAGTTGTGTGTCCCTGATGTTGCACCCTTTGTAACACATATGATTAACTGTAGTCTGTCGTCCGGCGTATTTCCAGCAGATCTAAAAAATGGCTGTGGTGACACCGATTCTTAAAAAACCAGGCCTAGACCACCTAAACATGGACAATTACAGACCGATATCCAACTTACCATTCATAAGCAAAGTCCTTGAAAGGGTTGTTGCTTCGCAATTGCGGTCATATTTGGATAAAAATGGCCTTTTTGAACTTTTTCAGTCTGGTTTTCGTCCAGCACACAGCACTGAAACGGCTCTTCTCCGGGTGGTTAATGACATTCTTCTGTCCATGGATGCTGGGCTGATAAACATCTTGCTGCTTCTTGATTTAAGCGCTGCTTTTGACAAGCTGTTATAGCCCATTGAGCTACGTTCGATAGGCCTGGTGACGCTAGTATATTACCAAGACGTGGGTCTGTTATTTTTACAAGTTATTAACCAATTTAAAGTCTCTTCTTCTCTCCACGGGAGAGCTTCGCGGCATATTTCTCCTCAAGATTAAGATTTATTACTGCTTATTATACATGTTCATTGATGTTTTAAAATGTTTCTAATATAATATTTGAAATAAATTGAATGTTTGGGATACCACTATTAAATTATTGTTTTTATTATTATTTTACTGACTTTAAGTCAGCCTACTTATAGACAATGCCTCTCTTGGCACTGTGCATGTAAAACACTGTTTTTTGGACACTAACAAGTGAAAATAGTTAGGTGTTAGGGATTAGCGTGGATCCGTTAGGGATCAGCACAGACTTGGTGCCATGTGAGTTTGTTGTTTGTTTGTGTCACGTGATTGCCCCGTCCACGTCTGCTCCTCCCCGGTCATCACACCTGTTTCCCTTTGTGTGTGATTGTCCGTGTCGCTATATATGTGAGCCGCGTTGCATTAGGCAGCGCGGCTTCATTGATTATATTGTGTATTCCCTGTGTGTTGTGGTTTATGGTTGTCTTCCTATTGTATTAAACCCCTTTCATCTGAAGCTATCCTGCGTATGGGTCTGTCTCCAAGCCACCTCTGCCAGGGTCCTGATAGAATGAAGCCGCCTCGACCATGCAGACCCAGCAGGATAGCTTCCAGCTCGGACCGACTTTTTTTTCCCTTTTCCCCCTGGACTGTTCCGCCAGTCCTTCCGGTGACATCGCTCCGCATCTCGCCGGTGAAGGACGCCCGTCCACTTCCGGTTCCGTTCCGAGGAGGACGTCGCTTCACCACTTTCGCGGAGGGTGTCACCATGTTATTGGGGTTCGTGTGCCCTGCTCCCCCCCTACCTGCCTCACGGTGTGCCTTGGCTCCCCTCGCCTACCTCGCCGTGGTCCTTACTCCCCCGATTAGCCTTGCCGTTGTCCTTGCTCCCCCCCCCCCGGATTGGCAGGTTTTTTATTTGAGTTTATATTTGAAAATTGAGTTGTTTATAGAGTGGTTTTTATATGAAAAGTGAGTTGTTTATGTTGTAAACAGTCATTTTTGTTTGGGATGTGGTAGCTCAGTAGTTAAGGTGTTGGGCTACTGATCAGAAGGTCATGGTTTTGAACCCCAGGTCCACCAAGCTGCCACTGCTGGGCCCCTGAGCAAGGCCCTTAACCCTCAGTTGCAAGTCACTCTGGATAAGGGTGTCTGCTAAATGCCATAAATGTATTTGAAAATTGAGTTGTTTATATTTGAAAAGTAAGTTGTTTTTGTTAGATAATAGTTGTTTTTTGTAAATTGAGTTGTATTTATTTGAAAAGTGATTTGATTTTGTTTGAAAGCCGTTGTTTTGATTTGAAAAGTGAGTTTTTCTTTTAAAAGTGGGTTTTTATTCGAAAAGTGGGTTGTTTTTGTTTGAAAATTATTTGGGCCACTAGCACCAGAGGACTATCCGCAAGATTATGACAAATCGTAAATCTGGCATTCAGTTGTTCTGCAAGCAGTTGTGGATGGCAAAGGACTATTCTGGGATGTTTGTGTTGGCTATTCAGGGAGTGTGCATGATGCCACAGTGCTTTGACAGTCACATTTGTGTGAGGTCCTAAGTGATGGGGAATTACTAGGGCAAACCAAAGTGACAATATCTGGCTATGATCTTGGCTATTACCTGATAGGTGATCCTGCATACCCCATGCAGAATTGTCTCACGAAGCCCTTTTCAGATACTGGCAGACTGACCCCTGAACAACACACCTATAATTACAGGCTGAGCAGTGCACAGTCAGTTGTGGAGATGTCTTTTGGGAGATTAAAAGTACAATGGAGTTGCCTCTTAAAAAGAAATGACTGCAAGCTGGAACTGAGCAAGAAAACGGCACTGACCTGCTGTGTGCTCCATAACATTTGTGAGGAACATGGTGATAATTTCACTGAAGAGCACACAGACAGGACTGTAAACATTTAGCCTCCTGTTCAGGCAGTACCCAAGCATGGTAATGCAGAAGGGGCTGACATTAGAGCTGCATTAATGATGCATTTTAACAGAGGAGTGATTTATTAAAATGCTTTGTACCACATCAATGTTAATTTTTGTAATAGTTGTGTTAGAGGACACCCAAACTGTCAAAAATTGTATTCCTATTCCCCGACCTTGCTTAAAGAAACACAACCAGACATTTGTACAGTAATTATACAAATGTGTTTATTTTAAAAAGCACAGCAAATAAAGTGTTTTGTATAAAACTTTGCAAAAATTCTAAGTGCATTAGATGTGCATTTGAAAAAAGATTGTAAATAAAAAGAAACTTTAAAAAAGAGTATAATAGGATAGAGTATAATAGAACTTACCAAGATCAGTGTGACTTTGCTCAAGCGAATGATTCACCATTCCATCGAGGATCACTGTTGCAGATTTCAGTGCCCCTGGTAACCTGGCAGGCTGGTCTTCGGCTGTGGATGGAGTCGAGGACATCTAAATGGCCAACCACTTCCGTTTCGACCGAGGTCCTTTTTTGAACTCTGTATTCCGTTTTATCTGTTTAAGTTTGTTGTTAATTTGCTCGACACTCCTGTCAAACACTGCTGTAGCCATCTCATGCTGAATTTGCTGTAAGACTGTTTTGTTCTCGAAGCTCCATCCATACTTCTTCTGGACTTCTGCCAAGGACCAGAGTGCAAGTAGGGAGATTTCTTCTACGAAACACTGCTGTTTAGTTTTTTGACATCTTTTGAAATTGCTTTAAATCACTATTTACCAGGCACGTTGAATGCATCATATGGTTTGTTTTGTCAAACTAATTTGACAGAACTTATTTTAGTAATAAGTGAATCAGACCTGCTGTCTTTTGGGCTTTGAGGATTGGCTATAATGTAAAGGAATAACGAGTCGGATCCATGTGCATGAGATTCATTCCTGATAATGGGCCTCACTAATCAATCTGAATATGAATGCTTTTTTTTTTTGGTTTTTAATATTTGGATTGATTTTTCCAATATATAATATACTCAACAAATCCCTAGAGTAGTGTTCATGCTGTCCATCAAATTAATGCATTTATTTTTTAAATCATATTACAAATTGATGCTTACACAAGATCTTTCTGTAAAAATGCTGTATATTTTTGCTTGTGTATAAAGTTGCTTAATGACATTGTCCATTGTTAAAAGCACTATATAACATATAAATGGGAAGCAATTCCCAATATTTTTATGGACTATACTGTTAACTTTAAATTTTTCATAATGGTTATGTGTTTTTACAGACCTGAGTGACATATACTTTACCAGTTAAAAGTTTGGACACACCTTTTCCATTTTTTACTTTATTTTTACTATTTTCATCATTATACATTAAAACTGAATCCAAACCATCAAAGAATATGTATGGAATTATTTAGTAAACACTCATGGTGTTCTGTCATCAGATTCAAAAGCTAGTCCTCAGAAATAGTTTTCAATTTACAGGTTTCCTTGTCAAGATTTACTTTGCGACATTTGTTGCATTTCAGTTGCCTTGTGCAGAGGAATGATGGGTACACCGAGGCAGTTTTAGTGCTGGTTCCGAACCAGAGCCTAATTTACAATCGGATCTAACCCTAACCGGCTCTGAACCAGAAAATGTGGTTCTTAAGTAGCACTAAAACGTTGCTGGTCTAGACTTAAGAACCGCTTGCGTCAGGGGCTGTGGGCGGAGTTAATGTGACCAAAAGACAACATTGTTAGCGCCATTTTTAAATCAGCAGCAAAAAATTTCAGTCTGGAAAAGATATGGATACATTGATGTTATCCATGCTCTTTTTTGTTGTTGTATTTTACTATAACACATGAATTCTATTCACTTCATTTATATAGCACCTTTTAACAATTCACATTATCTCAAAGCAGCTTTACAGAAGTATAGAAACAAAATAAAAATTGTAAAGTTTTAAATTAAATTACTATTCATCTCCAACATCTATCCCTAATGATAAAGCCAGAGGTGACGGTGACAAGGGAAAATCTCCCTGAGATGATGTGAGGAATAAACCTTGAGAGGAACCAGAAGTGAACCTCATCCTCATTTGGGTGGCACTGGAGAGGAGATAATGTAAATGTAAAAAATGTCATTTCTACAACAATTTATAATAGTGAAACCGAGAGCTCCTGTGGAAATAATAGTTCAGCACAATCTCAGTTCTCCATGGACCCAACACTGTTGTGAATACATGTGGCTTCCTGGTTTGTAGTTAAATAATACCCACTGATTATTTATTAAAGCTGAAACATTAACAACAGCAACAGAAGTCACTTAAAACTTGAATGACAACCTCTTTCATCGTTTTCCCCAAACCTCTCTCATGGAGGAAGTAAACACACGAGTCGAGTCAGTAACACTGCATCTTTGAGTATCCAATGTGTGTGTCTGTGTCTCCTGAGCTTAAAACGGTCAATGCATGTTAACAAGAAAAACGTAGCCTAAAAGAAAAAAGACAAATGATGGCAAGACAGTCAAAAAACAATGAGTGACATTGTGAGTTCACGAGACGGGACGATTCTGATTGAGAAATTAGTGCTGTCTTGCATGCTAGTTTGGAGAAGAGAAAAAAGACAAGTCAGAATGAAAAATCAATTTTTTACATAAAAAGTATTTATTTATTGTTTTAATCACAGAAACCTGCAGCTGTTTTTTTAATAATAATGCGTCACAAATGGTGTTCTGCCAGTCCTGGTTTGCACAGTTTCATAATTCCGCTCATCAGCAGTCACTGTTCATCACAATACACACACCACTGATGTTGATGTGGGGTTTCATTCTGCTTCTCCAGTATCTCCTTTAGTTCTGGGTTCCTGCCACCACTCAGCAAGGAACGACTCTTCATAATCTCCAACTCCATCAAACTCTTCATCGGGAGAAGAAAGAGAAGGAGATTCCTCTGGACTCACAGCATCCTACACACACACACACACTTCAAATTCAGCAATTAAAAAAACATTGATTTTTTCACTGGAGACACAGTCACACCCACACACAGACAGCCACACCCCCACCCAACACACCCACCCACCCCCAGACAGACAGACCCACCCACCCACAGACAGACAGACAGACAGACCCACCCACCCACAGAGACACACCCACCCACACTCAAACTACCTCATCATCCGTCTGTAAATAGTTGCGTGCAAATTCCAGCAAATCTTTTTTCTTTACTGTCTGATTAAAGTAATGAAGAGCTTCCTGTGAACACAAAAATACACACACCCACAGAGGACAATGTAAGATCATTAGCAGCATTATGACAAGATTTGGCTGCATTTTCTGCATCATGAAGAAAATTAGTTTTTTTTTTATATATGTTCAGAGAGAGCTGACTGACAGCTAATGACATTTAAATGTTAACAGCAAAATAATGGTAGTCTGTGTATGCTTGTGTGTGTGTGTGTGTGTGTGTGTGTGTGTGTGTGTGAACTCACTGGGCGGGGTTTAAAGTCCTCCTCTTTCAGACCCCACTGCTTTTTGTGAAATCTGTAATATGCAACATTTTGCTGCATCACCTGATCATCAGGATCAAAGAGCAGGTAACTAAGTGCACACTGAGCAGCTTTAATGACATCATTCACTGTAAACACACACACACACACACACACACACACACACAGTAGTTTCTTTATTCTCAAGTTGCTTAAGCTGAGCTGTATATGCTTCACAATGCAAAAACTTCAAACCACATCCATCTGTTTGTAAAGATTGTGTGTGGGTGTGTGTGTGTGAGTGAGTCAGTGAGTATGTGTGCGCGCGGGTGTGAGTGAGTCAGTGAGTATGTGTGTGTGGGTGTGAGTGAGTCAGTGAGTGTGTGTGTGTGTGTAGGTGTGAGTGAGTGTGTGTGCGTGTGTGGGTGTGAGTCAGTCAGTGAGTGCGTGTGTGTGTGTGTGAGTCAGTGAGTGCGCGTGTGTGTGAGTGAGTCAGTGAGTGCGCGTGTGTGTGTGTGAGTCAGTGAGTGTGTGTGTGGGTGGGTGTGAGTGAGTCAGTGAGTATGTGTGTGGGTGGGTGTGAGTGAGTCAGTGAGTATGTGTGCAGGTGAGAGTGAGTGAGTCAGTGAGTATGTGTGCAGGTGTGAGTGAGTCAGTGAGTATATGTGCGGGTGTGTGAGAGTGAGTCAGTGAGTGTGTGTGTGAGTGAGTCAGTGAGTATGTATGTGTGTGTGGGGGTGAGTCAGTGAGTGTGTGTGTGTGGGGGTGAGTCAGTGAGTATGTGTGTGGGGGGTGTGAGTGAGTCAGTGAGTGCGTGTGTGGGTGGGTGTGAGTGTGTGCAGGTGTGAGTGAGTCAGTGAGTGTGCAGGTGTGAGTCAGTGAGTGCATGTGTGTGTGTGTGAGTTAGTGAGTGCGTGTGTGTGTGTGTGAGTGAGTGAGTCAGTGAGTATGTGTGTGGGTGGGTGTGAGTGAGTCAGTGAGTGGGTGTGTGGTGTAAGTGAGTGCGTGTGTGGTGTGAGTGAGTCAGTGAGTGCGTGTGTGGTGTGAGTGAGTCAGTGAGTGCGTGTGTGGTGTGAGTGAGTCAGTGAGTGCGTGTGTGGTGTGAGTGAGTCAGTGAGTGCGTGTGCGTGGGGGTGAGTCAGTGAGTGTGTGTGTGTGTGGGGGTGTGAGTGAGTGTGTGTGCAGGTGTGAGTGAGTCAGTGAGTACGTGTGTGGTGTAAGTGAGTGCGTGTGTGGTGTGAGTGAGTCAGTGAGTGTGTGTGTGTGTGGGTGTGAGTCAGTGAGTGCATGTGTGTGGGTGGGTGTGTGTGGGGGTGAGTCAGTGAGTGCATGTGTGTGGGTGGGTGTGAGTGAGTCAGTGAGTGCGGGTGCGAGTGAGTCAGTGAGTGCGTGTGCGGTGCGAGTGAGTCAGTGAGTGCGTGTGCGGTGCGAGTGAGTCAGTGAGTATGTGTGCGTGGGGGTGAGTCAGTGAGTGTGTGTGTGTGTGTGGGGGTGAGTCAGTGAGTGCGTGTGTGTGTGTGTGTGTGTGGGGGTGAGTCAGTGAGTGCATGTGTGCGGGTGGGTGTGAGTGAGTGCGTGTGCGGTGCGAGTGAGTCAGTGAGTGCGTGTGCGGTGCGAGTGAGTCAGTGAGTGCGTGTGCGGTGCGAGTGAGTCAGTGAGTGCGTGTGCGGTGCGAGTGAGTCAGTGAGTGCGTGTGCGGTGCGAGTGAGTCAGTGAGTGTGTGTGCAGGTGCGAGTGAGTCAGTGAGTGCGTGTGCGGTGCGAGTGAGTCAGTGAGTGCGTGTGCGGTGCGAGTGAGTCAGTGAGTGCGTGTGTGTGTGTGTGTGTGTGTGGGGGTGAGTCAGTGAGTGCGTGTGTGTGTGTGTGTGTGTGGGGGTGAGTCAGTGAGTGCATGTGTGCGGGTGGGTGTGAGTCAGTCAGTGAGTGCATGTGTGCGGTGCGAGTCAGTCAGTGAGTGCATGTGTGCGGTGCGAGTGAGTCAGTCAGTGAGTGCGTGTGTGCGGTGCGAGTGAGTCAGTCAGTGAGTGCGTGTGCGGTGCGAGTGAGTCAGTCAGTGAGTGCGTGTGCGGTGCGAGTGAGTCAGTCAGTGAGTGCGTGTGCGGTGCGAGTGAGTCAGTCAGTGAGTGCGTGTGCGGTGCGAGTGAGTCAGTCAGTGAGTGCGTGTGCGGTGCGAGTGAGTCAGTCAGTGAGTGCGTGTGCGGTGCGAGTGAGTCAGTCAGTGAGTGCGTGTGCGGTGCGAGTGAGTCAGTCAGTGAGTGCGTGTGCGGTGCGAGTGAGTCAGTCAGTGAGTGCGTGTGCGGTGCGAGTGAGTCAGTCAGTGAGTGCGTGTGCGGTGCGAGTGAGTCAGTCAGTGAGTGCGTGTGCGGTGCGAGTGAGTCAGTCAGTGAGTGCGTGTGCGGTGCGAGTGAGTCAGTCAGTGAGTGCGTGTGCGGTGCGAGTGAGTCAGTCAGTGAGTGCGTGTGCGGTGCGAGTGAGTCAGTCAGTGAGTGCGTGTGCGGTGCGAGTGAGTCAGTCAGTGAGTGCGTGTGCGGTGCGAGTGAGTCAGTCAGTGAGTGCGTGTGCGGTGCGAGTGAGTCAGTCAGTGAGTGCGTGTGCGGTGCGAGTGAGTCAGTCAGTGAGTGCGTGTGCGGTGCGAGTGAGTCAGTCAGTGAGTGCGTGTGCGGTGCGAGTGAGTCAGTCAGTGAGTGCGTGTGCGGTGCGAGTGAGTCAGTCAGTGAGTGCGTGTGCGGTGCGAGTGAGTCAGTCAGTGAGTGCGTGTGCGGTGCGAGTGAGTCAGTCAGTGAGTGCGTGTGCGGTGCGAGTGAGTCAGTCAGTGAGTGAGTGTGCGGTGCGAGTGAGTCAGTCAGTGAGTGAGTGTGCGTGGGTGAGTCAGTCAGTGAGTGAGTGTGTGTGGGTGAGTCAGTCAGTGAGTGAGTGTGTGTGGGTGAGAGAGAGAGAAGCCTGGATTCGTTGGGGTGGAAGGAGCTATAAATTCGTAATGGTGTGTGTTACTGTGTGAAATGGTTTGTTTAGTTTACAGAGAGAAAGTGTGTGTTACTTACATTTATAATATGCAAATTGCATGTAGTGGTAAATGGTGGCAACAAATTTTTCCACAAAAAATCCACCAACATTGGGAGTTAAATCCTCTTCACAGCTCACTTTACACCGCATTACCTCAATGAACAACCCTGCAGAGGTGTCGGGGAGGAATAGAGACAAACAGAGACAGAGTGAGACGCAAAAACACTGCATGGTTTTTGTTCAGTAAATGTACGAGGCACATGGAACTATTAAAGGTTCTCCCTTTGAACACATGACCTGCTCTTCACGACGCCCATACCCCCTCACTGTGTGTGTGTGTGTGTGTGTGTGTGTGTGTGTTTGTACATCACTAACCTGCAAGTGTGTGGTAAAAGTCTTTAACCTCTTGTACCTCGTATGACCCCTCACATGCTGAAACACACTCATCATACACACGCAAATACTCCACACACACCTCCTCCATCATCCTTATAGATCTGCTGAAGTCCCCTGCGTTATACAGCAGCACTGCGTTCAGAAAGAGAGTCTGATATACAGAAAGGAAGGAGAAAGTCAGGCAAGAAGAGGAGAAAGACGGGTAGAGAGACAGACATTGGCTCAGCACAGTTACTACACACACACACATTGTTTTACATATATTATTAAAGCCTACAAACATGTGCATGTTACCTGATGTTTTTTCTCCTCCTGGTCCAGTAAGTACTCTTCAATGTCAAATAGACTTTTATAAAAGTTCATGTTTTTGGAAATTAACAGGTCTCCTGGGTTACGCTGGAGATAAGTGTGTGCTGCTGATACAGCTTTCTCCAGATTATTCATCTTCTCACACACACACACACACACACACACACACACACACACACACACACACACACACACACACACACACACACACACAGATGAATCAAAATCAGAAGGGGTCCATTAAAAAGATAAAAATGCAAGTAATATTTACTTGTAAACAAAATGACCTAGAATTAGTTAATTAATTAATTAATTAATTAATCAAATTGGTGGAGACTCCTTACATAAACAGAAAAAAATCACCACATTAATTACATGTTTTCTTAGACTATTTATTTTCGAGCGTGCCCTGTACAAGCCCCTGAGAATAAGTCATAACTATACAACAATGCAGCAGAACATTGTGATTTTTAGCTGCAGTTTTGTCAGAGCAGTGAACGAATCATCACCTTCTACACAACTGAAATCCAAAATGGAAATTTCCTGGAATTTGAAGGTTAGTTAGTTGCTATACTTTACTGCCATGTCAGCTACTGAGGCTATCTTCATGGCAAGAACGGTTAATAAGTACTAAAATAACCTAAAATCACAGAGAAATAAATATAGACAAATACAGACAACTTAAATTTTTTACATTAATATATGACAGAAACTCTAAAACCTTTTCTGATGAAACCTTGTAAAATAGCTCTTTAAATGAATTGGCCTCATAAAATAACCTTCTGTGGTCATTATGTACAGGACAGTCCAACAGAATGTCTTTGACGGTAAGGGGAAAGAAATCTGAAGGTAAAGGTTTTTGCAGTTTACACAGACTTGTTCGAAAAACATGAATGAGACAGATTTGTGGGTCTAAACACCACAGACGATGATCAGATGATGATCAGACAGATCATCCAGTCAAGCTGCCACAAGAGATATAGTAATTCAAATAATTTATAAACATAGTTAACAGAAAAAACATCACAATGCACAAAACATCAAACCATGAGTTGGAGGGACTACAACACCATATTGGTTTCCTCTTCCATCAGCCAAGAACAGGAATCTGAGGCCATCGTGGGCAAAGACACTCCAAAAATAACATATGAAGTTTAGGAAAAAACAAGATAATTAAAACTGGACCACTAAACTGGGATTATGGTTAGGCACTGACTTGTTCTCTAGATGGCAGAATTATGGCCCAAGTTTCCATTCTCACCCAACAGCAACCGTAGAAGCGTAGAAGACCAAATTTAGCAACATCCATTCCCATCATTAAATAAAATAATATTTATACAATAAATTAATTTGGAAAGTTGTAATGACTAAAATGTTATATAAAAGATCATTCAAGATTCTCTAGAAGATCTTGTACCAGGACCACAGACAGTCAGAAATAAGCTTTCTGATTACAGAGTAACTCTGGATGGTCTTTCTATTACATCATGTGCAGCAGTAAAAGACCTCGGTGTGATTATTAACACTGGTCTCTCATTTGAAGCTCAGGCAGATATACCTACATGATAGGCACAGAGGTGGTGGAAAGAACTTCCCTTAGATGTCCAAACAGCTCAGTCACTGGTATCTTCAAACAACAGGTGAAGACCTACCTCTTCCTGGAACACTTGAACTAGCACTTTTTATTCTTAGTTTGTTGTGTGTATGTTTAAAAAGAACCCTGAACAGTTTTAGGTTGATTGTATCCTAATTCTGTTACCTAGTGAACCAGAGTTAATGTATTCATCGATAGACACTTAACAGCACTGTTGTATGTTGCTCTGGATAAGAACGTGTGCCAAAAGCCTATAAATGTAGCCTTCTGTAGCCAGAAACACTGTATTGCTAAGATCAGAAATATGATGTCATTACATCATACAGAAACACTAGTTCATGCTTTTGTTACCTCTAGGTTGGATAATTGTGATGTTTTACTGTCTGAGTAGCCTAGTGGTTTTGGTGTTGGGCTACCATTCAGTAGGTTGTGAGTTCAATTCCTACGTCCACCAGTCTGCCACTGTTGAGCCCTGAGCAAGGCCCTTAAACAATTGCTCAGTTGTATAAAAATGAGATAATCTACAGCAATCGCTCTGGATAAGGGAGTCTGCAAAATGCTGTTAATGTAAACAGGCTCCAGTTAGTCCAGAAGCTAGAGTATAAAGTTATCTTATCCACAACACACCCAGTGAAATCTGGCACTGATTATAAAATACTACAGTTTACAAAAAAAGCTTTGGGTTAGGGCTTAATATGGTCTCATACTACAGCTGAGCAAACTTCTGGGCATTCAAGTTAATCGATGGTATAGTGGATCAAGTCACATTCATTTAACAATTGGTTTGGAGTTGATCAACATCTGCTCGCTAACCCTAGATTCTACTTGGTCCTCTCCTTTTCTCTCTCACTCTATAATTGTTCTCTTGGTTAAGCGAGTTCTCACATCAGTTCTTACACTATTGCGGTGCTGATGATACTCGACTCATCTTCTCCCTGAGACGCCACTGTTTAAAATCTACCAATGCTCATACTCAGTTTCCTGACCAAAAGTTATACTACTCTATATATGACTAGAGTAGATGGTTAGAGAACTTATTTTTACTCACAGTATCTCATCATCTATGGGAGTTTTGTTAACCAGTGATAAGTATCACTGTTTTTTTTATTCTCAGACCATTTGTTCATTTATTTTTGGAGTTTTGGACACTGGTCCTCCTTCTCTGTACAGCTATGAACATTGTGACACAATGCTGGATACTTAAGAACATATAATGCAATAAAAAATGTAAAACATGAAGCCACAAAAAGTTCAATTCATTCCCAAAGAGATTACTGCATGTCCACATATATATCAAAAATGGACTTGGTTGTTAGCTCAGATTTTAATAAATCAGTAGTTAAATTGTGTTAAACATAATTAAAATGTTTTATGACCGTCAATATATCAACTGTTAATTTTAAAAGTTTTAGTAATTTCCCTCATTCTCAATTTACTCTCTCTACAATGTGTAAATTTAACAAATTCTACATAACTAAATGTAATAAAAATAATAAACACAAAAAATCTTATTTGAATTATGTTGCAATTCATGTATCCACAAATAGAAAACGCAATTTGAAATACAATTTGCAATTAATTCCATATGAGAGAGACAGAGAGCAGAGACAAATCTCACAATCACTTCTTTTTAACTCTCTATAACTGAACTGAAGCTTTCTATTCACGAAAGAATGAGTCAGCTTCACATTGAGGTGATACTCCTGCACAAAGCTGAGTTGTTGTTTTGTGTGTGTGTGTGTGTGTGTGTGTGTGTGTGTGTGTGTGTGTGGTGTAGATGTGGACGTGGCATTAAAACTCACCCCTCACTCCCTCCAGCCCTACAGAGTGCGCAGCAGGATTGAGATGATACTCATGCATGGTGTTGTATGGGATTTGGGACACGCAGCAGGAGAGACGCACAAACTTACTAACGCTAAGTTGGTGTACATTTGATGTTATTTAGAATATTCTAACTGGGACTACAGGCGCGCGCACTTTTACTAGCGTGTGCTTAACCCTCACAAATTATGTATCGTCTTATTGAAAATCAAATATTGAATAAATAATAGCACCCCCGTTTTTAACGTCACTTCCGCCTGGTTTACGTTGCTGGAGTGCGTGTTACCTGATAATAAGCAAATTGTAAATACCGGTACGGCGTCCTCGTGGCAAAAGCCTCCAGAGTCTCAGGTTTCGGGTACTGTTTAGAAAACACGGGCATCTCTGCTTTACACTTTTTCACGCACGCCGCGCGCGTGAGGATGTGTTTAATGACTCTCAGGCTCGTGTCCATGTCGGTGTCTTGCAGATTGTCTTGGGTGCACGCGCGGCTGCAGCGGCCCTCGCTCTCCTTCAGCAGTCTGTGGAGGCGCAGGCTGAGCTCCAGGTAGCGCGCGCTCTCCGCCCAGTCCCGCTCTCCGTAACGCTCCAGCGCGAAACCGTACGCCGAGTCCAGTGGCATCAGATCGGCATGCGGGAAATTCTCCGGGCTGTAGTGCTCATATTGACATGAAACTGCAGGCACTAGCACAAGCACGAACACACATACACTAGCCATATTCAGTTTGCCTTTGTATTCGTTGAACCGGCTCGTGCTGGGTTTTATCCACAGCGCGAAAGCGTGGACATGTCTATCGGCACGTAGCTTTATTTGGCCTGTGTGTGTACGTGGGAGTGGAAAACGTAGAAAAAAGAATTTTAATAGTTTTTGGGGTACAAGGGCGGGGGCATCTCTGGGTCCTAAAGCCTGAATAACTCAGCTGTGTATGCAGGGCAGAGCGAGACACAATCAGCAGCTTGCGCGTTTGCTGTCACGTGATTAAATGTGCAACACCGTCTTATGTGTATGTGATGTAGGTAGAAGACAGAAAATCCTCATCCAGCAACCCGTCAGAAACTCTGTTGAATGTTAGAGGACAAGGAACAGGAATAAATAGCTTTAGTCTCTATCCGAATGATTATATGATCAGCAATTTAACATCCAAAAGACAACACAACAATTCTCATACTCAAACCGTGTAGAGGAGTTTCAATTCTGTGTGCAGACAAACTAGGGTTAGGGTTAGTAATTATATACCCACACAGTGACAAGGTCAGGCATTGAACAGTGGATTTGTGAAGAAAACGAATGCAATCAGTCAATAAAAAGAAATTAAAACACTACAAAATGCAATGGGTGAAAGTCTATCACTTAAGATTTTGTTCTTTTTGCATGCTTGAATTTATATATTACAACATAATCTGGGGCAACTTTCATTTATTTAATTTATTCAACTGAGCAGGTTTAAGGGCCTTGCTCAGGGACCTAGCAGTGACTTGGTCTTTGGATTTGAACTCACAAGCTTTCATTCAGTAGTCCAACACCTAAACCAAAGCTACCACATTCTTGCATCACAAATCTGTCTGAGTTCTTTTTGGTTACACTAAGATTTAAAATTATGTTGGATTGTAGAAGCCAACATTCTGTTTTGCTTATTCTTAAGACAAAAGTATATTAATTGCTGCTCCTCCTAGGGCTTTCAAGCCACATGCACCAAAATCGGACATGTCATAGACCCTGGTCTGAAGTTTGTTGCTCTTTTCTAAGCTATCTGAGTACCAGTACTCATGGTACCCGGCCTCAAAATGGCTTTTTCCCCCCATAGACTTTTATTATAATGCCTCCAAAATATGCAAAATCAAAACTTTCCACAACATTGACATGTGACATATCAAAACACAGAACAATGAAGGGAACTTCTTCACAGATGATGTCATGTGCAGCCCCGCCTCCAAAATAAAAATTACCACAAAATGGACGTGTGATATATCAAAACATGGTATGGGTATTCGCGTGAATCATGGGTGAATCATGGGTATTCGGGTGACATCACATGCTTGTATCCACTTGCCTCCAAAAGTTTTGGCACGCAAGCATACTGGCCTTTGTGAATACTTGCTCCAATAAGCTAACATAAAAGTTTGTCACAATGAACTTTACAAATCTAGTTTACATATATGGCATTTATGACAAGAATACTGGTTCACTAGGTCAGGGACTAAGAATACCATCAGTCTAAAACTCTGTAAAAAATTAATCGATGGTATAGTGCTAGTTGAAATATTTCACAAAGTATTTGACTGTCCTTTAAAGTCAGTGACTTGGCTGTTCTGAAATTTATGGTAAATTCATTCCACCACCTCAGTGCCAGAACAGAGAAAAGTCTTGATGTAGAAAAGTCCCTGCCTTGTACCCCAAGAGATATCGGGACCAGTCGAGCAGTGCTAGAAGGTCTGAGGGAGCTGCTTGCTAATCATCCTCTTGATAAATCTACATGTAATAGTTTCAAGTAGACCCAAACACATTTGCAGATAATTTTCACTCACTCTATCCTGCATAACTAAAGTTAGAGAGAGAGAGAGAGAGAGAGAGAGAGAGCGTTTAGGACCTGGGGTAGTTTTCCAACTGTGTTACAGCTGTGATTATCTCTTGCCATTAATTCAGTTCAGTTTGGTTCGTCGTGCAGATGTGCTGTTCTACTGACAAAAGGTGTCATTGCTGCTGAATAACTGCCGATTGGAGATACATCTCTCTCTCTCTCTCTCTCTCTCTCTCTCTCTCTCTCTCTCTCTCTCTCTCTCTCTCTCTCCAAGAACGGAGCTGTAACACGTTTACAATAGAAAGTGAAGTTTACAGAGTTTGTTTTTCTTATAATTGCGAAATCAGTGACAGATTCAGTTTATTTTTAGGAAACCTTGTGTGTGTGTGTGTGTGTGTGTGTGTGTGTGTGTGTGTGTGTGTGTGTGTGTGTGTGTGTGTGTGTGAGAGAGAGAGAGAGAGAGAGAGAGAGAGAGAGAGAGATGGCTGTAAATGTGGCACTGAGTGTGTTA
Source organism: Tachysurus fulvidraco (assembly GCF_022655615.1). Taxonomy (NCBI): domain Eukaryota; kingdom Metazoa; phylum Chordata; class Actinopteri; order Siluriformes; family Bagridae; genus Tachysurus; species Tachysurus fulvidraco. The sequence continues at coordinate 96,715 of NC_062541.1, forward strand.
TGTACGTACTTCGCATGCGCGGTATGTAACGCTGGTCCCAGTGAGGATCTGCTTATTGATCGATATTCGTTACCGATCCGGTGTGGCAGAGAGGTTCAGGTCGGTGATTATGTGCGATATCATTACAACGGATCGTTTCCGGATGGAAGGATTTTCGATTCCAGGTGAGTGGAATTTATTAATACTGTCTTAGAGTAAATTTCAGTTTAATTTGTTTAGCTTTTATACGATAGATGTTGTCACTAAGTTACTGGTTTTAGAGAAATATATAAATTCAGGATATAAATGTTATATTTACAAATGTGTTCTGAACATTCATTGGAAGACTGTTCCATTACTGTGGTGCTCTGTAAGAAAAAGACTTTGGTACTCGAAGTTCCAACAAATACCTTGCACCTTTTGATTGGAGTAGGTGTGATATTTCATAAAAAAACAAAACAAAAGATCTCTCAGGTTCTGTGGTGTGAGACCATTCAGTGCTTTATAGTTTAATATTAGTATTTAATTATCAATGTGAAACTTGACTGTAAGCCAATGTAGTGAGGATAAGATAGAGGTGATGTGTTCATATCTTCTGGTTCTAGTTAGGACTCTAGCTGCTGTGTTCTGGACTAACTAGAGCTTGTTTCTGCTCCTACTGGAACATCCAGACAGTAAAGTATTACAGTAATCCAACCTAGAGGTAACAAATACATGACCTAGTGTTTCTGCATCATGTCATGACATCATATTTCTAATCTTATCAATATTTGTGAGATGAAAGAAGGCTAACATTGTGGTATTATTTATGTGAGCTTCAAATGAGAGACCGTCATTAACCACACCGAGGTCTTTTACTGCTGCACATGATGTAACAGAAAGACCATCCAGAGTTACTCTGTAATCAGGAAGCTTACTTCTGACTGTCAGAGTAAGGCAGGAGGAAGTTAGTAAGCACCAGAACATAACAGCGAAAGTAATACCTTGTTTATAAATAAATGCACCAACAATTGCATAAGGAGAGAAGCAAATTTATATTAATAGTCTCAATTGGAAAAATTTATGTCTTTGCTGCTATATATTGTTGGTGTGTATATTTCTGTGGTTTATTTTATTCCTAGTTTATTTTATTCCTAGTATTAAATAAAAATCTAAGATTATTTTTTGTTATGAAGCCTTCCTTTCACACTGTTTAATATACTGGTAATTAATTTGAGGCCGAGGGGGGCATGGTGGCTTAGCTGTTAGCATGTTCGCCTCACACCTCCAGGGTTGGGGGTTCGATTCCCGCCTCCGCTTTGTGTTTGTGGAGTTTGCATGTTCTCCCAGTGCCTCGGGGGCTTCCTCCAGGTACTCCGGTTTCCTCCCCGGTCCAAAGACATGCATGGAAAATTGGAAAATTGTCCGTAGTGTGTTAGTGTGTGAGCACTGGGTGCTGCACTGATGAAGCCTAAGCACAGGCTCCCTGTGACCCGAGAAGTTCAGAAAAGCGGTATAAAAGGAATGAATGAATGATGTTAAAGGCATGGTTTGATGGTTATTCCAATATGCTAGTTTTTTTACTCTAAAATTTTTTAATTGTAGCTACATTATCTAGAGTGTATTGAAATGTTGACTGGAAACATAGTCACCTGATCAAATTCTATAGGGCCAGACAGTGAATCAATCATAGTGATTTTATTTATAAATGTTGCTAATGTGAATGTATGTTTGACATGATATTGTGGAATGGAGTATATATTATGATTAACACATTTTAAATGAGAGGGGTAATGGTCTCAGCCTCAGGCAGTGGAAATGTGACTATATATTCTGTATTTATTCAGAATGTCAGAATCAGAAAGATCTTTATTGCCAGGTATGTTTTCACATACAAGGAATTTGTCTTAGTACAGAAGCTCCACAGTGTAACAGAATGACATTGAGGGGTCCTGAGTGAGGGAGTGTGCTAGATGTGAGGGGTCCTGAGTGAGTGAGTGTGCTGGATGTGAGGGGTCCAGAGTGATTGTGCTGGATGTGAGGGGTCCAGAGTGAGTGTGCTGGATGTGAGGGGTCCAGATTGAATGTGCTGGATGTGAGGGGTCCAGAGTGACTGTGCTGGATGTGAGGGGTCCAGAGTGACTGTGCTGGATGTGAGGGGTCCAGAGTGAGTGTGCTGGATGTGAGGGGTCCTGAGTGAGTGTGCTGGATGTGAGGGGTACTGAGTGAGTGAGTGTGCTGCATGTGAGGGGTACTGAGTGAGGGAATGTGCTGGATGTGAGGGGTCCTGAGTGAGGGAGTGTGCTGGATGTGAGGGGTCCTGAGTGAGTGAGTGTGCTGGAAGTGAGGGGTCCAGAGTGAGTGAGTGTGCTGGATGTGAGGGGTACTGAGTGAGTGAGTGTGCTGCATGTGAGGGGTACTGAGTGAGGGAATGTGCTGGATGTGAGGGGTCCAGAGTGAGTGAGTGTGCTGGATGTGAGGGGTCCAGTGTGATTGTCTTTGACCTTTTGCTCACTCTGGAGAAGTACAGATCTTGGAGAGTGGGGAGAGTTGTGCCAATGATTCGTTCAGCATTACAGACTACCCTCTGTAGTTTCCTGAGGTTAGACTGGGTATCTGAGCTGAACCAAACAGTCACTGAAGTGCAGAGGATAGATTCAATGATGGCAGTGTAGAACTGTTTCAGCAGATCCTGTGGCAAGTTGAACTTCCTCAGCTGGCGATGGAAGTACAACCTCTGCTCAGCCTTTTTCACAATGGAGTCAATGCAAACTTCAGGACCTTGACAGAGGGGTCATTAGAGGTGCAGTCATTCGTGTACAGGGAGAAGAGCAGTGGGGAGAGGACACAGCCCTGAGGAGCACCAGTGCTGATGGTGCAGGTGCTAGATTTGAGTTTCCCCAGTCGCACTAGCTGCTGCCTGTCTGTCAGAAAGCTGGTGATCCACTGACAGACAGAGGAGGGCACGGAGAGCTGGGTTAATTTGGGCTGGAGTGATGGGGTGATGGTGTTAAAGGCAGAGCTGAAGTCCACAAACAGGATCCTCACATAAGTCCCTGGTCTGTCCAGATGCTGCAGAACATAATGCAGTCCCATATTAACCGCATCATTCACAGACCTGTTTGCTCTGTTGGAAAACTGCATAGGGTTTAGTAAGGGTCCAGTGATGTCCTTCAGATAAGCCAAAACCAGCTCTGGTAAAATTTACACCTAATTGGCCTTGCCATTACAAAGGTGTCTAGCTAATTAGCTCTGCCCCACTTCACCTGACTAAACAGTGCATACAGCTTCAACTCAATATTATACAGATACTATCACAAAATTGACTATATATATAATATAGTATATATAATAACTATATATAGTAGTAGATTAGTGTGATTACCATTATGAGTGGATACTATTACATTCTGATTCCGTCAAGTACTGCTCGACTGGTTCCACCATCTCTCAGGGTAAGAGGCAAGTTTACTACAAGACTCTTCTCTGTTCTGGCACCAAGGTGGTGGAATGAACTTCCCCTAGAGGTCCGGACAGCTGAGTCACTGGATATTTTCAAGCGGTGGTTGAAGACCTACTTATTCAGGAAACACTTCGACTAGCACATCTTTCCCTGTCTTTAGCATTAAACAACAAACAAAAAAACAAACAAACTTTGACACATTTTCATTGTAACTTTGAACAAATGTTTTAAACTCATGGTATCTTAAATATGCAACCTAGTGAACCAGCATGTATTCAATGCTAGAGATGTAAGCACTTATGTACGTCACTCTGCCACATGCTGTAAATGTAAATGCAAATGATTAACTCCTACTGAATCTTGGATGGACACAACTGCTGGTCTCAGAGGATCTTCTAGATTATTAAAATCCCTATCAATGAAAGCTTTGTCAAAAGAAACAGCTAGATCCTGAACGTAGACAGTATTGCTTATATGTCGCAACATGCAGTAGTTGGTACCAGAACACCTTAGGCAACCAGTCAGTGATCAATTTTATGATAGTATCTGTATAATATTGAGTTGAGTCTGTATGCACTGTTTAGTCAGGTGAAGTGGGGCAGAGCTAATTAGCTTGACACCTTTGTAATGGCAAGGCCACTTATAGTAGGTGAAATTTGACCAGAGCTGTTAAAGCTACTGGTAAGGCTTGTCGTTAAAAAACAGCAATAAGGAATGATGGCACTAATTGCTGAGATGGTATAAAGTATTGTTTATTTATACTACTCATGTAAATGAACAATGAGAAATCCAAACTATATATAATAACTATATATAGTATGACTAGCAACAGAGTGGCAGACCAAACAAGTAATACCAAACAATCTGTGTGTATGTGTTTTGTTCTGTATAATGTGCAATGCTATCTGAATGAAAATGGTGTGTGTGTGTGTGTGTGTGTGTGTGTGTGTGTGTGTGTGTGTGTGTGTGTGTGTGTGTGTGTGTGCGTGTGTGTGTGTGTGTGTGTGCACGCATGTCTAAAATGTAAGAAACTGCTTGAGAGATTATATTTCGGACATTTGGGGCTCAAACAGGAATCTTTTGAGGAGTAGAGAAGTCTGGACTGAACTTTTCAGCGTGCTACCATCTCAGCACAGACTGGGAAAAGAAAGAAAATGAATTAATGTGTGAATTAATTATTGGGTGTTCCAATTTGTCTCTTTCTTCATTCTTTATTACTTTCTCTCTGTTTCTAAGTGAGCATAAGGGCATGCCATTGGTTGTACCAGTGGGTTTGGACAGTAAGGTGATCCCAGGCTTGGACAGAGGAGTAGTGGGGATGTGTGTGAATGAGAGAAGGAAGATCACAATTCCCCCTCATCTTGGATATGGCATCTCAGGAGCAGGTAATTTTAAACATCCAAACTCATTGATTGTGTCTCAGTGTGAGGGATGTAGTTTAGGTAGACTGCATTTTTTCCATGTGATAGATTTTGGGGGAAATAATATCACAGCAACACCTATCTGTGTCTTACACTGTACTGTAAGAGTTATTATTCTTACATTGTCACATTGTCTATCTCTCTGTCTCACTCCCTCAGGTACAATGATTCCCTCAGATGCAACTCTGGTGTTTGATGTCTTCTTGTTGGATGTGTGGAACAAGGATGATGGTGTGGACACTCGTCTTCTCTTTAAGCCATTGTCCTGTCGCCGTTCAGTGCAGCATGGTGATTTTGTGCGATATCTGTATAACGGCTCTCTGATTAATGGCACAAACTTCAAATCCAGGTACGAATTTGACATTACTAAGAGACATTTTTATAAACTAATAAGGAGCTGCTGCATTTGTTAATACTCTCTCACAGTCATGGACAAAATGTCACATATGACACATACGTGGATGAGGACCACCTGATCAGCGGCATGGTGCAGGGGCTGATGGGAATGTGTGTGGGAGAGAAACGCTCCATCATCATCCCACCATTTTTAGCCTATGGGGAGAAAGGATACGGTATATACATACACACTCACTGTCACACCTTGATGTAAGTTTGGGTAGTGTGAGTCCAGTAAAGGAGTCTTCTTCAAAAAATATTGTGCCAAAAGAAATCCTTTGGTTGAACACCGACAGCACTTTTGAGAAAAGGTAAAAGGTAATAAAAATAGTATTAATTTCCCCTACTGAAACTACACTATTATTGCTAATCCTCTCTATTGTCTGAATGTGCAACTCTAAAGCTGAAATCTTCTCTGTCGGAGAGCTAACTAACAAACACTTATCACAAGTAACATTAACGTTAATGACGGAGGAAGAATTACTAAACATTCTGCAGCTCACACACTGGACAAGCTGAAAGTTTGCCATACTCCGTGATCACGTAACTTTGACTTGAATCAGATCAGAATATTAAAGAGATCCAAAGAGTGTTTCCTCCGCTAGCTGTTTGATGACAGGAAACAAATTAAGTTTCTCCTGAAAAGAATAATAAAATTAACTAAAAGTAATATAGAAAAGTACAAAATTTAATAAATGAAAACAACAGCATAAAATAATAACCAAAATAAAATAAAAAGGGATCAAATTGTTTTATAAGATTTTTAGGATAAAAAAAAAAAGAACATAAAAAACAGTATATTTTAACACCGAGACAGTCATAAAACCAGCGGCAAACAGTTCAAACACAGGAAGTGACGTCAGCATCCCATATATTATGATGATATTGTAATATTTAATATTGAGGATATTGGGTAAATATATATATATTTATATATGTGTATATATGTGTATATAGTGTGTCTGTGTGTGTCTGTGTGTGTCTGTTCTTATTTTGAAAAGAAAAAGACACTTCTTTAGACTTTCTGGATATTTATTTTTTGAGTTTGTTGGTTAAAAAAAATTGGGTGTTGCTTTCAAAATTTTCCTCACTATGAAGACAGATTACTAGGGCCTTGATGGAAAGGGCAGTTTGGAATGGTCCTGAAAGAGGATTTACTTAAAGCAAAGAAAAAAATTCCCATCCTATTCCCATCCTGAGCTACTGATCAGAATGCTGTGTGTTTTAATCCCAGTACCACCAATATACCATCTAGAAACCAGCATCATTTGATTGCTCATAAATTGGGGCAGGCTGGGTCCTGGTGTTTTGTCATGGGGCACATTCGACCCAGTATAAAAGAGACAAATATTTTGTTTGTTATGTTCATTATGTATCCATATGAACTGTATTTACAGTGCTTAACAAGCCTGATGTTCCAGTATTGTGGATGTAAACACTGTCTGTCTTTCACACGCTGTGTGTCCACTTCAGCCTCATACATGAGTGCTTCTGACTCCCTTTCCTGTTCTGTACCCTCATCTTTATAACGTTCAACTAACAAATCTTCTGTCATTCCCTCCAATTTCTGCAGATTCTCTTCCTTTTCTGCTGCTTTTTCTCAGCATCTGGATCGTCAAGCTTTGTCTCATTATAGTTTTTGTTTTGGAGGCAAAAAAGCTGAGAGAAAATGCTCAGCACTTAGATCGTTAATTTAATACTGCTCTGAGTTCAGGGGCAAAGATCAGTGTTTCAGGGACACTGGCCCTATTGCCCTAACCCCTAGAATTTCATAAAGGAAATAAGATATAACTCATCTTTAGAGTAGGATTTGAATGTGTTTCTCATAATATCACTTCTAACCTTTAGGGGTGTCATTAGTTTGAAAAAGGAATGTAAAGCCTATGAGGTGATGAAAGGAAAAATGTCTTTAAATTGCATCTAAATCACCATTGTCTAATGGGAGCCTTATCACAGGTTAGCCTTGTGTCTAAGGCAGTAGTCTGAAATAACTATTTTATGGTACTTAGTGGCAACTAAATGTGTTAATCTATTCTTTATTTATCAGTATCTATGATGCACATGAGAAAAGAAAGAAAAAATATATGGGAAAATTTGCTCTCTAGGGCTAAATTCAAGTATCGGAAAGATTTTGTTGGAATTGGATAACATTAGTAATGTTGATGATTTATCAAGTTTTTTGTGTTGAAGTGTCTACTGAAAGTATCTGAAAGCAATGTTTCATCCTTCCGGATTTGAGCATGTATACAAACCAGATTGACTGGAATCTTTTGCAGTCTGCCATACATAATAAAATAATACACAATGTTATACTGTACACAGTGTTGGTTTCTGATACTGTGCAAACTGTCTGACTGCTTTGTGGCATCTATAAACTTTGCATTAATTGTTAATAGTGCTTTAGATATGTGTTTGTCTGTCTGACTTCACTAAACTGTTGGATTGTTGTAGCACATATTTCAGACCTGCCAACCTTTACGCATTTTGTGTAGCAGATACGCATTTAGACATCAAAGTACGCTGCTACGATTTGTCACATCAAAATACGCATTGTAAAAAATTGATGCCTTTGAGTTCAACTGTCTGTGCAATTGCGCACCAGGCAATGTGCCTATGGGTGTAACCGCATTGGGCAGCAACCTGGGAAAATAATAATTGGCCCAATCATAGCGCAAGTTTAAAACTCTTCAACGCTACAAGCGGAGAGCCATCAAAACGAATGTGGTTTTCATCTGTCTCTGTCCGTCTTCAATTCTTCTTACATTGACTGTTTTTTACAAGTGAGGACTTAACGTTTCAAAGGTAAATGGCCAGAATTGTGAATTTCATACATTTTAATAAGCCTGCCAAACCACAGGTGTCGTTAGACTCCTTTACTGGGGCATGTGCCCAAGTGTCCGGTGTTGTGCCTCAAATTTAGGTTTTTACGCACAGATCAAGTTTTACTTTATTTGCCGTTATTATATATACGAAACATAAGTCATGCCTGTAAACGCATTGCCGTCGTTCTTTAACGGAAAAGACAAACTTTTTGTGAAAAGCAGGGAAATAGAAGCAGAAAGTAGAAATGATGAGGAAGGTATTATTATATAATCAGCCAGTCAAAACCATAGTGAAGTCTAGAGTCTTGCATTATTGCTGAGAAAATTAACACATGTATGTGATGTCAGATATGAAGTTACTGTTTAGTTCATTAGATCTAATTTATGGCAATACATAAAGAGTTGTTAAAATGGTATGCAGATATTATACACAAATGATCATGCACATAATGTTATACTCTTTATTTTAGTAGCAGCCAAGTATTGTTATTGTTAGTGTGAAAATATCACACGTTTTGAGATTTTATTTATTTTGTTGTCTGATATGTGTTCGAAGGACACAGCAGTTTTCAGTTAATTATAAAGTTTAAAAGACCTTTTGAAAGCCCTTTGTTTTTTCTGTTATTTATACAGTATTTTTATACAGTATGCTATTTGTTGATTTTTGTTATTTATAATGTCCCATGTATTTAAGTAATGTTTAAGAGACATGTTTTTGTTTTTATGTTGCCTTTTCAATAAAAGAGTTCTTCATGGTCTACTTGCATGTTGAATAACTAGATATGGTGGTGAGTGAGAACTATGTGCTAAGTAAAAAGTTGTGATGAGTGAGCATGTGAACTTAACACTGACCAGCAAATCTGCCTGAACTGTAAGTTGCTACACAAAATTTTTTCCAAGGTTGGCAGGTCTGCATATTCTGGCATTCGGGTTTAGATGGTGGTTTTTGCACTCAGGCCTTGAGGCTTAATGCGTCTTTAGATGTGGTGCTGGTTTATATGGTAGTGGAAACTAATAATAGGCGTTTGTGTGTTTGGTGTTTAGGTGGGAAGGTGCCAGCTCATGCGACGGTGGTGTTTGATGTTCTACTTATTGATGTGTTTAACGTTAAGGATGATGTTCAGATGGAGGTTCTCCATGTTCCTCAGCCCTGCAGAAGAAAATCACAGAAAGGAGACTTCATACGTTATCACTACAATGGAACTTTCCAAGATGGAACACTGTTTGACTCCAGGTGAGTATTTGGGCCACATCATTTGTTTGAGAACATGCAGGACTTCTAGAAAGTTTTTAAAGCTTTTTCTGTATTTCTTCATCAGCTCGACCTGAAATGTGATCAGATCTTAGTCCTAGAGCTAGATAAATAGAACTCAGTTGAACAAATTTTTATATTTATTTAATGAGTAAAATGTTCTCACATTTTAATGTCTTTGTCAGAGAAAGGGTTTTTAAAGTCAGGTCATTTAATCAATGGGATGACAAACAGTAATGAGTGTAGCAGGTTCTCCCATGTTTCAGGTAGACAAACTTGGGTCTTCAAAGTCTGGTCTTTGTCACAAAAGTTTGATCAAATGATTTAGAAAAGGATAATCAGTGCTCCCCTTCTAGCGTTCCACAACTTGCAGGGTACATCAATATTGATATATTGTCATGTCAAAATATGTTCACATGGGTGCACTGCAGGATGGCGGTTAGTATGGGGGAGTATCATATTTACACTAATGGTACATATTACTAATATAATAAAGATTGATGTATTAACTGAGTAGGTGAGGGTTAAGGGCCTTAAAAAGCCCAACAGTGGCATCTTGATGGTTGTGGGATTTGAACTACTCTTAACCACTGAACATTGTGCATTGTGGGGTTCAGAGCAATGATAAAGTTTGGTGCAGTGTATGTGATTTAGTGAACTGTAGGGTTCAAGATTGTTTGTTTTAAGTGCAATTAAGGATTTAGTGCATTGTAGGGCATTGGAGTGTGGTGTAGGGTTTAGAGTGGTTTGTGTTTAAGTGCATTGCAGAGTTGAAGTGGAGTATGAAGTGGAGGTTCAGCATGGTGTGGTGCATGGATTTAGTGTATTTTAACATTTAGTGCATCTCAGTTTTTTTTTGTGTAGTGAAGTGGAGATATGTAGCAGGTCTAAAACATAATGAGCTATTCAGTAGGATGTGTGTTATATTATCAATGTTTTTGGATGTATATTATTGTACTTCTTGTCATTCCACTTCCCACCCCCTCAACACACATACACAGCTACCAGCGCAAAAGTACATACAATACATTTGTGGGTTTGGGCCACGTGATCGCTGGAGTAGATAAAGCCTTGCAAGGTGTGTGTGTGGGAGAGAAGCGACACATCATTGTTCCACCACACCTTGCCTACGGAGAGAATGGGACAGGTGAGACACAGACACAAACACACACACAAACATGCATGCACGCACACATACCGGTATTCTTCTTTATGTGTATGTGTGTGTACATGCTTTGTTCTTAGGTGACCTTATCCCTGGGTCTGCAGTGTTGATCTTTGACCTCCACATTGTTGACTTCCACAATCCAAAAGACTCAGTGGACATTCAGATTACCCACAAACCCCTGCAGTGTATCAACACAAGTGCTGCTAATGACCTCGTCACTTACCATTACAACTGCTCGTTGCTGGACAGAACCCGGCTTTACTCATCGTAAGTGTATATAAACACCCCAACAGACCCCACTCCATTCAGATCTTATACACGCACACACACACAGTGCTTACACTTTTATTCCTCACACAGTGCCATTCCGATTTGTTATGTGTTGATGACTTGAGACATGATGCTAAATGCAGCATTAAATATTTTATAACAGTGTTAATGCTCTCAACAGTATTGACTTGGGCAGACCTGCACAGGCGACACTGGCTCAAGGAGATGTCATCGAGGGGCTGGATCAAGGGTTAACAGGCATGTGTGTAGGGGAGAAGAGGGAAGTGATCGTGCCCCCCCACTATGGACATGGACAAAATGAAGGTTAAATTATTTATCACTACAAAGACAAACATCATCAGTAAACACTGAAACAATGCTACAATCATGATGAAATCCCTACTTTAATCTCCCCTTTAATTACCAGAACTATTTTTATAATTTGTAATATAGAATGTAATTTATAAAGTTTAAATTAAATTAATTATCCCTAACGAGCAAGTGAGTGGTGAGTGAGTGTTAACATTTGTGTGCTAGCACAATTTTGTTTTTTGTGTCTTACAGGTTCTCTAGTTCCAGCAGATGCAGTGCTAATTTTTGAATTGGAGTTGATGGATTTGCAAAAAGGTGTTCCTAAGGGCTTCCTGTTCATCTGGCTAGAGGAGACTCCTGATCCCCTTTTTAATTTCATGGACCTCAACCAGGATGGAGAAGTTCCACTTGAGGAGGTGTAGAATTTTAGTGTGTTTCTATGTTTATTGTTTTTTTGTTTTGTTTTGTTTTTTATTAGTTTTATTGAAACCCAACATTTATTAATTATTAATTATTAATTGTTGTTAATATCCTTTTAAAATTTGCTGTATTTCTGCATCAATTTGACCTGAAATGTGATAAATAGAACTCAAACAAATTATATGTTATAGTTTTTAAAAATTATTTAACATTTAATATCATTGTCAGTAAAGGCATGTAAATATCAAAAGTTATGAGTTATTTTAAAGAGGTACCTATAAATAAAGTCAGGTCTTTTAATCATATGGCAAACAGACATGAGATCAGCAGGTGCTCAAATATTTCAAGTAGATAAACTTGTTTTCAGATCTAAAGTGCAGTCTTCATCATGTTTATGGAAGTGCACCATGCCTTAACCAGAGGAGATTTTTGATTCTCACAGGTGTTTTGTACAAGAAAATTTACAAAACAATTTCCACAATGTTTCACAGAATTCATTACCAGTTACTGGAAACATTTGGGTGAAGTTAATGCTGCTCTAGGAGGTTTCAACAGTTACTGTAATTAAAGGGTCATTAAGGTTTAAAACATTTGCTCAAAATTAATAAATACAAATATATTATACAAATAAAAAAAACTACAACCTTTGGCAAGTTTTGTTTAATTGAGTTTGCTTAAGCTCCTGTCTTCAGCTTTTAGATCAGATTTCATGTCAAATTTACACAGAAATGCAAAACATTAAAAGTATTTATAACATTTCTAATGAAACTGTACAAACATGAAGCTGTTCAAAATGAAAGTTCTGAATAAGTATCCAATTATAGCAGTTTACACAATAATTATACACAGTCACTTTCCAGTTTGCAGCATTCATCAGGCTGCAGGTGTCAATAAACAAAGGTCGTCTCCACCCTGCAATGGACGAGGATGTCATCATCAGACAGATGTTCACCAGCCAAGATCGGAATTATGATGGGAGAATCACAGAAGATGAGCTGAGACTTCAGACAGACAACACAACAGGACACGATGAACTCTGAGAAAGAAACACTTGCAATGTCTTCAGCAAAGTCTCTGGACTGTGTTTCCATGCACTATTACCTGCACAGGTGAATCAGGAAATGCTGAGGAACTGATTACCTTTTCAACAGAAGTATTAGTACAAATATCTGTCAGGATCTATCCCGGACTTTCCATGTGCTTTTGTTTACGTTTTGTTTTCACATGTCTGCCCTGCCCTTGTCTATTCCTTCCCGCCTCAGCACACCTGTCCCTTATTTGTCTAATTGTCATTAGTATTTAGCCGTGCTACACGGAATCCTCGTCTTTTGTTGCCTTTTGTCTTGTTTTTGTTTCTGTTCTGTGTGTTTTATTTAATAAACCAGTTTTAGTTAGCTATTCTGCATCTGGGTCTGTTTTTAACCCCGGTTCGCTGACAGAAGGATTCGGCCACTATAAGACCCAGCAGGATAGCATCTAGCCTTGTGCACCGGGTTATTGTGGGAGCATTTTTAGCATTATTCTTTCTGCCCTGCTTTTGTTTTATTTTTCTTTTGTTTTTTGGGTGATATTGCTCCGCATTTGTTCTGGTGAGGGACGCCGTTCCACTTCCTGTTTTTCCGCAGAGGATGCCGCCTCACTTCTTGTTCGTGGGGGCTGCGGACGTCACTCGGTGCCTCTGCTTGGCTGTGGATGTTGCTTTGCCCTTCTGCTCGGCTGTGGACCTCGCTTACATTTACATTTACAGCATGTATCAGACTCTCTTATCCAGAGCGACACACATAAGTGCTTAAATCTCTAACATTGAAAACATTAATGCTCATTAGGTTACATTTTTAAGATACCATGAGTTTAAAACATTTGTTCAAAGTTACAATGTTAGTGTCAAAGGTTGTGGTTTTTTTTTAATGCAAAAGATAAGGAAAGAGGTGCTAGTTGAAGTGTTTCCCGAATAAATAGGTCTTCAACCACCGCTTGAAAATGGCCAGTGACTCAGCTGTCCGGACCTCTAGGGGAAGTTCATTCCACCACCTTGGTGCCAGAACAGAGAAGAGTCTTGTAGTATACTTGCCTCTTATCCTGAGAGATGGTGGAACCAGTCGAGCAGTGCTGGTAGATCGGAGGGTGCGGGGTGCAGTGCGAGGAATGATGAGGGCTTTGAGGTAAGAGGGAGCTGGTCCATTTTTGGCTTTGTAGGCCAGCATCAATGTTTTGAATCTGAAACGTTCTCTGGCTGCGCTGCCATGTGCGGGTCTAGCCCGGACTTTCCACGTGCTTTTGTTTACGTTTTGTGTTCACGTCAAGTCACTTTTATTGTCACATCATCACAGCACATGTGCCTTGGTGAGTGAAATTCTTAGAAGCAAACTCCAGAAATTGCAGACCAATTATACAGATAAAGAGATATATGATGAGTTGACATGAAAATGTGCAATATGCTCATACATATAGTCAGTACACACAGTGTACTATTGGGCATCCTACACATTATATGCAATATGTACTCATATATATATATATATATATATATATATATATATATATATATATATATATATATATATATATATATATATATGTACAGGGTATATGTGTAAATATATGTAAATATATTATATATAAAATACTATAAGGTGCAACAGATTGTACAGGTACAGAAGTGACATTGATGTGCATCGGATGGTATCTAGTGGTAACAGATGGATTATGGCATTAAATGCAGTGTGTCTGTATAGTCCAGTGTGGACAGTCCGAAGTTAAAGTGCAGTGTGTGGCATACCATATTGTGAAAGTATGCTGTAGGGTGTATTAGTTGTGGCTGTTAATTAGTCTGATAGCCTGAGGGAAAAAGCTATCCCTCAGTCGACTGGTGCGGGATTGGATGCAGCGGAGACGTCTTCCTAAGGGAAGCAGAGAGAGCAGGCTGTGGGACGGGTGACTGGAGGCACTGATGATCCTCTGGGCTTTTCTTATACATCGCCTTGTGTAGATCCTGGAGGGAGGGAAGCTCACCTCCAACAATATGGCTAGCAGTACGCACGACCCTTTTCAAGGCTTTACGGTTGCCAGCGGTGCTGTTTCCAAACCAGGCAGTGATGCAGCCCGTCAGGATGCTCTCTATAGTGCAGGTGTAGAATGTTCTGAGGATGCTGGGGCTCATTCCAAACTTCCTCAGCCGTCTCAGGAAGAAGAGGCATTGATTTGCCTTCTTCAGTACTGTCAGTGTGTGTGGCCCAGGTGAGATCCTCGCTGATGTTAACGCCGAGAAACAAAGCTGCTCACCCGCTCTACAGGTGTCTAGTTGATGGTGATGGGTTTGTATTCTCTGCTCTGTCTCCTGAAATCCACCACCAGCTCCTTGGTCTTGTCAATGTTGAGTTAGAAGTGGTTCTCCTGACACCATGTAGTCAGGGTGCTCACCTCTTCTCTGTAGGCCATCTCATCATTGTCGGTGATCAGGCCTATCACGGTTGTGTCCTCAGCGAATTTGACGATGACGTTGGAGCTGTGTGTGGCAGCACAGTCATGTGTGTACAGGGAGTACAGGAGTGGGCTGAGGACACAGCTCTGAGGAGCACCAGTGTGGAGGATCAGTGGGGATGAAGTATTGCTGCCCATTCTTACCACCTGACTTCTGCCTGTCAGGAAGTCCAGAATCCAGCTGCACAGAGATCTGTTTAGCCCCAGAGTCTGGAGCTTCGCAACAAGTGTGGCAGGCAGTATAATGTTAAATGCTGAGCTGTAGTCCACAAACAGCATTCTCACATAGGTGTTCTTATTTTCCAGGTGGGAGAGAGCAGTGTGTAGGGTGAAAGCAATAGCATCGTCTGTGGAACGGTTGCTACGATATGCAAATTGCAGCGGGTCCAGTGAGGCAGGCAGCACAGAGCAGATGTAATCTCTGAAGAGTCTCTCAAAACTTGCTGAAGATGGGTGTGAGAGCTACTGGCCTCCAGTCATTTAGGCATGTGATATTATTTTTCTTTGGTATGGGCACAATGGTGGATTTTTTGAAGCATGAAGGGACCACAGACAGACAATGGGAGAGGTTGAAAATGTCTGTGAAGACCCCGGCTAGTTGGGATACGCATGCTTGGAACACAGCCTGGGATGCCATCAGGACCCGCAGCCTTGTGGATGTTTACCCGTCGGAAGGATCGGGTTACATCTGCGGCAGAGAGTGCACTCACATCTCCTGCAGTAGCTGCGGGGAGTGCTCTCTGTGTGGGTGGGGTTGTGAACCTTGAAACAAGCATAAAAGTTATTTAGCTCATCCTCATTTTTCGGTTTGTTCCCTTTAAAGTCCATGATGTTGTTGATGCCCTGCCACATGCTTCTCGCATCGTTGTTTGTGAATTGTTCTTCAACCTTGTTTTTATATTGTCTTTTTGCAGCTTTGATGGATTTCCTTAGATCATAACTAGCTTTTTTGCGATCATCGGGGTTCCCAGATTTAAAAGCAAATGTCCGCGCTGACAAGGCTATTAATCCACGGTTTTTGGTTGGGGTAGATGCGGATTGTTTGTGTCGGCACAACATCTACACGCTTCCTGATGAAACACGTTACAGAATCTGAGCACGCCTCTATGTCGTCATAAGACGCTGCCCAGAACATGTCCCAGTCCACGTAGTATTCACGTGTCTGAATAAAAGTGAAAGCTAATATCATGTTTATGAATAATTTCACCAAGTGGTAGCAAATATAAAGAGAAAAGCAATGGGCCTAAAACAGAACCTTGTGGAACACCAAACATTACCTTAGATTGTTTAAAGTAGTCATGTTTTCAACAATTAATTCTTTGACTAAAGAAACAATTAGGTTTGAAGTGAATATTCAAATATTCAGAATATGGCCCAGAGCCCTGTAAATAACAATTAGGCAAGGCAAGGCAAGTTTATTTGTATAGCACATTTCATACACAGAGGTCATTCAAAGTGCTTTACATAGAAATTAGAAAACAGTTTATAAAAGAGAAAAAGAAATATATATGAAAAATAAGAAACACGATAAAATCATAACAATTAATTAAATAACAAATTAAAGAAAATAAATGTGATTTTAATAAAAACAGTTTAAAATATGTTAAAAAGAATAAAACAGGAGTAAAACTTTTAAATCAAGATTAAAAAGTGTCTACTGTTGAAGCACATCTGATCTCTTCTGGAAGCTGATTCCAGCTATAGGTGGCGTAATAACTAAATGCTGGCGCACCTTGTTTTGAGTGAACCCTTGGTATCTCTAACTGACCTGATCCTAATGATCTGAGTAGTCTGCTTGGTTTATATTCAATTAGCATATTTGTAATGTATTTCGGTCCTAAGCCATGAAGTGATTTATATACCAGTAACAATACTTTAAAATCTATTCTAAATGTAACTGGAAGCCAGTGTAAGGACCTGAGGACTGGAGTGATGTGCTCAGATTTTTGGTTCTGGTCAGAATTCTGGCAGCAGCGTTCTGTATGAGCTGCAGCTGTCTAATGGTCTTTTTGGGGATCCCAGTAAGGAGTCCATTACAATAATCCACCCTGCTGGTGATGAAAGCATGAACAAGTTTTTCTAAGTCCTGTCTTGAGACAAAACATCTAATTCTGGCTATATTTCTGAGATGGTAGTAAGCTGATTTGCTTATCGCTTTCACACCAAGATTTCTGACTTAATTTTGTGTCTTTAGACCCCTAGAGTCAAGGTGTGTGTTAACCTTGAGAGTTTCATCTTTATTTCCGAATACAATGACTTCGGTTTTGTCTTTGTTTAACTGGAGGAAGTTTTGACGCATCCAACTGTTAATTTCATCAATGCACTTACATAGAGAGTCAATGGGGCTGTAGTCATTAGGGGACAGGGCTAAGTATATCTGGGTGTCATCTGCATAGCTGTGGTAAGTGATTTGGTTCTTTTTCATTATTTGACCAATTGGGAGCATATACAAATTAAAGAGAAGTGGTGCAAGAATTGAGCCCTGTGGGACTCCACATGTCATGGGTGTCCACTCAGATTTATGGTTACCTATATTCACATAGTAACCTCTCCTTTTTAGGTATGACTTAAACCATTTGAGGACCATCCCAGAAAGCCCTACCCAGTTTTCCAGTCTATGTAAGAGTATGGTGTGACCTACCGTGTCAAAGGCAGCACTAAGATCTAGTAGCACCAGCACTGATATTTTACCTGAATCAGAGTTTAAGCGAATATCATTTATTATCTTTATGAGCACTGTCTCTGTGCTGTGTCCAGGTAGCCATTTGAGTTTAAGAATTTATTCAGCTGATTGAAAACAACCTTTTCAATGATCTTGCCTATAAAAGGAAGATTAGAGATTGGTCTGTAGTTGCTAAGTATGGTTTTGTCTAGGTTACTCTTTTTTAGGAGAGGCTTAACAACTGCCGTTTTTAGGGACTCTGGAAAAAGTGCCTGTGAGCAGAGAGGTATTTACTATTTTTAAGAGGTCAGTTTCTAAGCAGTTAAGTACCTTTTTGAGAAAGGATGTGGGGAGGGTGTCAATGCTGCAAGTTGATGCTTTAAGATGTTGTACTGTTTCTTCCAGGGTTTTTATATCAATTATGTCAAATTCTGAGAAAATTACACATTTTTGAGGTTGTTGTAGTGAGGTCTGACTGACCACATTACAATATGAGGCCGTATTGATTGCCATTCTGATATTACTGATTTTCTCAGAGAAAAAGGTTGCAAACTCATTGCATTTGTTGTCAGAGCGCATTTCACTAGGAACTTGATTTGGGGGGGTTTGGTAGTGTCTCTACAGTAGCAAAAAGAGTGCGAGTGTTTTTTATAATGGTTGAGAAGAAGATCTGTCTAGCTGTGCCTAGTTCTACATTGAAAGCACGAAGACTGTCCTTATAGATGCTATAATGTACTTCAAGTTTTGTTTTCCGCCACATACGTTCAGCTTTTCTGCATGTTCTTTTCATGCTCTGTACCGCTGTTGTGTTTCTCCAAGGTGCTTTACGTCTGCCAGTGATCATCCTGACCTTTACTGGAGCTATACCATCAATAACATCTTTAACTTTTAAGTTAAAATTTTCAAGGAGAACGTCAACAGAGTCTGCTGATATGTTTGGCAACATTAATATAGCATTCATAAATACCTCACTGGTGTCTTCATTTATGAACCTTTTTTGACATAGACAGATCTAGCATCAGTGGCAGGACAGATCAATAAATCAAAGTAAAGACAGAAATGGTCAGATAGCGCTTCATCCTTGATAACAGTGGATGGAATGTTTAGACCCTTGCTAATGAGCAGATCAAGAGTGTGTCCCCTATTGTGTGTAGGACCTTGCACGTGCTGAGTCAGATAAAACGTGTTTAAAACATTTAACAGTTCAATTGCAGTACTGTTTTCTGCATTGTCTATATGAATGTTGAAATCTCCAGTAATAACAAAATAATCAAATTCAGAAGAGATTGTTGATAAAAGTTCTGTGAATTCATCAACAAAAGTTGGTGTGTATTTGGGAGGCCTATAAATAATTGTAAACAGAATTCGTGGTGTACCTTTTAGAGCAATAAACAAATATTCAAAAGACTGGTAATCACCAAGTAACACT
Organism: Tachysurus fulvidraco; assembly: GCF_022655615.1. NCBI lineage: Eukaryota > Metazoa > Chordata > Actinopteri > Siluriformes > Bagridae > Tachysurus > Tachysurus fulvidraco. Next base: position 115,768 of record NC_062541.1, read on the forward strand.
TGCTTGCATTTAAAGGCATCTTTGAATAAAGCAGCTATTCCTCCACCTCTTCTAACAGCTCTACAGACACTTATAAAAGTAAAGTTGGGTGGGGCTTATTCATTGAGGACTGTAGCGCTGCAGCTGTCATCTAACCAGGTTTCATTTAGAAACACGAAGTCCAGGTTGTTAGTGGTGATAAGATCATTAACTAAAAATGATTTGTTCTTTAATGAACGGATTTCCAGAAGTGCTAATTTAACAGTAACTGGTTTTGGCCCTGTATCCATCTCAGAATGATGTCTTAAAGGCAGTAGATTAGATAGAGTTGTCGTGCGGCTGGAGAGGGCCTTCGTCTTTCTATCACATATCAGGACAGAGATAGGGAAAGCTAAAGGGACATTGGGCTCCCACTTGTTCTGAAAACATTTCTGATTGTTACTGCTGTCATAGCGGGGACCCAACACATATCAGTTACCAGTGCTGTTTGCAGATGAGGGCTGGTGTGATCCCTGACATTGAGGCAGAGGTCGGAGTACCCTCTCAGATGGAGGGGGAGGGCAGGCTGGGCCCGGAGGCTTTGGTGGTTGTGGAGCCCGCCGTTTCTTGGTTGGTATTTGGGGACTCGCAGCAATAGAGTGGGAAAGCTTAGTTCCAGCAGATACCAGTTTCTCCATTTTCTCTGAAAAGCACAGAAGTGGTTATGTTGAAGAGAGGGAGAGAGAGTGTGACGACATCAGCTGTGATTCTGGTGTTCCTGGAATCAGTTAGTGGAATCACCTCTGTATATAGCACTTAGCAAAAAATATAGGCAGGTATGTAAAAATGGTGTAAAGTAATAACGTAATAATACTTACAAAAGTAGAAGAGTATGATTATTTTTTAACATTTAACAAAATGCTAAGTAAATGATTATCTTCTTGAACTTAACATAGATCTTCAGTGGATGTAGGCTGTTTCAGATCTGTCTGTAATCCAGAAAGACTTGGATGATGTTGAGATTTAATTCAATTTAATTTAAATACAAATACAAATTTATTTGTATAGCCCTTTTAACAATGGTCATTGTCTCAAAGCAGCTTTACAGAACATAAGGAGTATTGCAAAAAACAGAAACATTATACAAAGATTTATACAAACAATCACTTCCAAGATCCTTGTTCTTCTCTACACTGAAGATAGATCTTAATGACGTTGGCTGGAAGATTGGGGTCGTCATCCTGCTGCAAAATAAATTTGAGGCCAATTAGACACCTCCCTGATGGTACTGCATGATGGATAAACATGTGTCTGTATTTCTTAGCATTGAGCATTGAGGACACCATTAATCCAGACCAGATCTCCAACTCAATTTGCAGAATTGCAACCTCAATACTGCAAGGAGCCTCCACCACGCTTCACATCTGACTGCATACACTCGTTATTGTTCTCTCCATGTGTTGTTCTGTATGATTTTTTTTTTTTTGCATTGTTTGTTGAATTGTTGTAGTAGAGTGACCCCTTCTGTTCAAATTGGGTTATTGCATATTATTATTTAAGTCCTTATATAATAGTTGATGCTTACTACAAGGAATGTGAAGAGCCTTTGTTGTGTTTGTGAACATATTATTGATTATGTATACTCAGAGTTCTTTATTTTGTACTTTTACAGTTTTACATTAATCCATGGACATCAGTAAATCTTGAAAACCATTACTGAGTTTGTTGTCTTTGGGGTGCATTATCTGACTGCATACTCCAGCAAGGTGTTTGAGATAAAGGGCAGAACAGAAAAATGAAAACTTCATGGCGAGGAGCTAGCCAGCTCATAAGGGGAACTTCCCTCTACAATGTCTAAATCAAGCTGCAAGTCTGGATCACAGAGACCAGCATCTAATACATCATGTTTGTCACAGCACTCACGAGGCTCATAACCACAGCCGCCGCAACGACTAGAGCAGAGGCCGAAGCGGCTAAGACAGAAATAGCATTTCCTAAGAAAGAAAGCAAACAATGCAACTGCATGAAAATGCAACAAGCACAGCTTGAGGCATCATTAGAGACTTTAAGGCTGGAAAAAGAGTTGCAGCCATATAAGCGAAGGCAGAGGCCTTAGAAGCAGCTGCAGAGCAAGTAAGTAGAGAAAATTTGAGTGTAATAGAGTCACTTATTGAGGACAAAAAGGAAAGCACACAGGCTTACTTAGCAGAATAAGCAGATAGTGTCAGGGATACACAAATGCCAGTGCTAGATGGGCCATTTCATGATAATGGATACATGAAGGTCTCCAAATTGCCACAAACACAGACTACTGTGCTACAGCAGGAGGGTCAGAATAGTTTTTATGACACACCACCCAAGTCTCAGCCTGTAAATACAGTGGGCGGGCAGTACCCTAACATTCCGCAATCCACAGATGTTCATTTTACACGCTCAGCCCATCATGAGATATACTCCAGGTTACGCCTAAAGTGTATCACTCACGTTCTATGGCATTTCAAGGTAACGAAGAAAGGAGCGGATACAGGCGAGTGACAATCAACTTTTCTCCAATTCAGTCAGCTACACCCTTAGAAGCTGGACCATATCAAGGCAATCCTCATGCAATTAACCAAATGTCTGATGTCGTCAAGTTTCTTGCAAGACGTGAATTAGTGTCTACTGACCTAACACAGTTTAATGATCATCCAGAGACTTTCAGAGCATGGAGGGCATCCTTCATAGATGTCACTAAAGAACTTAACCTCTTACCTTAACTTAACCTCAACTTAAACTAGATGGTGCCAGTGTATTTGGCCGTCCGTTTACTGTTCTTGATTGTTTGGATGTTCGTTGTGTTTTTACTGACTTTTAAATACTGCAGACTCTCTATTGGTGTATGATCGCCAAACTCTACTTAATATTAGATCGGCTGTTGAAAATACAGCGATCTACAATGTTAATCGGGGTGGGAAAAAAAACACTCACCCCCTCCTCCGCTCCTGTGTGGATTATCTGACTTTCTTCGTCGGACCCTATGCTCTCCCGGGAGGAAGAAGTGACGCCGCGGTGGCCTGCTGGTGAGAGCTAGGACCTTGATGGCCTTGTTTCCAGAGGCTGGTCCCCGCTGGATTTTGTCCAAGCTTGCCGTGGATTGTTGCCGGTATTTGCTCCCACGCTCTCGGGATCCCGCGTATGGCTGGCTGGTGCCGGTAACAGATGCTGGTGTGGATGGGAAGCCATTGGCCAACATTTATCGGCCTCCTCATTTTAGAAGAGGTGGTGTGGACATCTCTCTCCTCCAATCCGTTGATCATGCAGTTCCGTTGCTGAAAGACTCCACTCCAGTGAGGTTTTCCTTGGTGAATGCTAGAACACTAGCCAACAAGTCTTTTATTCTGAATGACTTTTTCACTCTCAGGGACTTGGACATGATGTGTGTGAAGGAGACGTGGATCGGTGTTGGTGAGTCAAGTGTATTTTCAGAAGTCGTACCTCCGAATTGTACATATTTTAATGCTCCATGGCTTACGGGTCGAGGAGGTGGAGTAGCAGTTATTTTTAAAGAACACTTAAACTGTCGTTGTCTGTCTGCTTACTCATATTCCAGCTTCGAACTCAGTATTTTTGAACTAAGCTTGTGTTATTCGGTGTTGTGCGCTGTTGTCTATCGCCCACCCAAATATAACAAAGACTTTATCGAGGAGTTTTCAGATTTCTTGGCTGAAATTATGCCAAAATATGATCGGGTCTTAATTGTTGGGGATTTTAACATCCATGTGTGTTGTCCTGTCAAACCCTTGGCTAAAGCTTTTCTTAATTTGGTGGAGTCTTTTGACTTAACTCAGCTTGTGGCTAGTCCCACACATGTTTGTGGTCATATCTTAGATTTGGTTTTATCATATGGCTTGCCAATTGGTAATGTTGAAGTCGGTGATGCTCTTTTCTCTGATCATTTTCCTGTTTTCTTTGAGATATGTATTACCTGTGATCCTAAAGTGACTGCTCCACAACGTTGCCGTAGAACAATTAATTCTTTAACCATTCAATCATTCTCAGAGGCTTTTAATGCTATTGGCGATGACTATTCAAGGTCTTCATACGGCCTTAACACTGATGATCTGACTTCTTTGTTCTCTTCAACTTGTCGTAATATCTTGGATACTGTGGCTCCTTTTAAGATGGTTCGAGCAAAACCTAGAACTCAACCATGGCTGAACACTACAACTCAAACTGTAAGGCTTGAGTGTAGAAGGGCGGAACACCGCTGGAAGAAGGATAAATTACAGATTTCCTTTGATATTTTGAAGGAGAGTCTGCTTAAATACCAAAAAACTGTTAAATCTGAGAAATCAAAGTATCTTTATAGTGTCATCTGTAATAACTCCAAAAAGCCAGCTGTGCTATTTAGTACAATTAACTCGGTTTTAAACGCTCCCCAAGCAGCCTGCCTAGAGCCTTCAGCCGAGATGTGTGAGAAACTTTTAGACTTTTTTATTGACAAGATTGAGGCTGTTAGAGCTAATATTTTGCCCCCTTCAACTTTTTCTTCCATTCCCACTGAGTACTCTGCTGTTTTTGATCAGTTTGAGTCGTTATCTCTTGATTCATTGAAAGAGACCTTCCTCATGTGGTATGGATGTTGTCCCTCTCCGTCTTCTTAAAGATTCATTTGAAACCATTAGTCCTAAAATTCTTGCTAATATCAATAGCAACCTGGCTTTAGGAGTTGTACCTAAATCTTTTAAACATGCATCTGTGGAACCAGTAGTCAAGAAACCTAATTTTGATCGATCAGTTTTTGCTCATTATAGATCTATCTCAAAACTCCCATTTCTATCCAAACTATTGGAGAAGGTTGTATTTGGATTTTTAGATTTACATGGTATTCATTAAGTATTTCAGTCTGGTTTTAAAGCACTACACAGCACAGAAACTGCACTATTGCAGGTTTTTAATGACCTACTACTTGCCACTGACACTGGTGACTGCGCTATTTTAATTTTACTGGACCTTTCGGCTGCATTTGATACAGTTGACCATAATATCTTGATTTCACGGCTTGAACAATGTGTTGGTATTAAGGGTACTGCTCTGGAATTATTTAAATCCTATTTAGCTGAAAGAACTTTTTCGGTTCATCTTGGAGACTATGTCTCCTCAACTGCGGGGTCCCCCAGGGCTCCAGTTTGGGGTCTATTCTGTATAGGCCCCCTTTGGGTCATATTTTTAGGAAATTTGGTATTTCTTTTCATTGTTATGCAGATGACCTGCAAATTTATCTGCCCTTGAAATGCAAAGATACCTGCTCTCTAGTGCCCCTACTGCAGTGCTTTGAAGAAATTAAGACCTGGATAGCACTAAATTTCCTTAATTTTAATGAAAAGAAAACAGAAGTGTTGTTTACGCCAGGGAGAACCTGTGAGTCAGTAGACCTAAACCTCGGTGAGCTGAATCCTTATGTGAACCCCTTTGTAAAAAATTTAGGTGTTGTTATGGATTGTGATTTTAAACTGGAGAAACAGATTAATTTATTAGTTAAATCATGTTTCTTCCAATTGACACAACTCACCAAGGTGAAACCTTTCCTGTCCTCTAAGGACTTTCAGAGAGTCTCGATTTGCAACTCGCCTTGATTACTGTAACAGCCTTTATTTAGGTATTAATCAGGCCTCCCTCTCCAGACTGCAAATGGTCCAGAATGTGGCACATGTTGACAGGCACATGAAAGTGGGAACATATCACTCCCATTCTTGCGTCTCTTTACTGGCTTCCTGTCCATTATAGGATTCATTTTAAAATATTGGTGCTTGTTTTTAAATCTCTTAATGGGTCAGCGCCAAGTTACTTATCAGATCTGATTAATCTGTTCACTCCATCAAGAGCACTAAGGTCTGCTGGCCATTTGCTCTTAGCTGTTCCAAGAGTGAAACTGAAGAGCAGGGGGGACCGAGCCTTTGCAGGTGTGGCCCCAAAGCTCTGGAACAGTTTACCTCTCTATATTAGACAGGCTCAAACACTTGTGGTCTTTAAATCTGCCCTAAAAACTTACTTTTACAATATGGCATACGATGCCATGTGAGAGCTGCTTTCTTTTTTATTGTTTTATTGTGTCTTAAGTATTTTTCTTTTATTTGTGTGTTTGTATTAATAAACCCTGTGTAGATTCTGTATGTACAGCTCTTTGATAAACACTTGTTAAAAGTGCTTTATAAATAAACTTGACTTGACTTTACTTAGCTAGTGAGGCGATGGACTTGCTAGTAAAATGGCTGGGGTGTGAGTCAGGTGAGCACGCAAAATGGATCAGAGCCATGCACATTAACCATCCACTACATGGGCTCAGTCTGATTTGGGACAGACTTTCTGAAACATATGGCTCACCAGAAATAGCGCTCTATTTCAAAAACTGGTGAGCTTCCAAAAAATATCAAACAGAGACAGTCACAGATTGCGTGAGCTGGGAGAGCTGCTCATAGAGATCCAAGCAGCTAAGCAGGATGGCGATTTGATGGGCCTTCCCTACCTAGACACATTGCGGGGAGTGAATCCGATAATACAAAAATTACCATTCAGTTTACAAGAAAAGTGGCTCACAGTGGGATCTAAGTACAAAAAGGACTACAGATTTTCCTTTCCATCATTCAAGTTCCTAGTAGACTTTGTGTGCCAGCAAGCTAAAATGCGCAATGATCCAAGTTTCTTTCTCACAGCAGTACAGGAAGAATCACGCAAACCAAACAATCAGACAAAACTGTTTTCCACAGAGCCGTCACCACACACAAGACTCCGGTCTCTTCCAAAAGTTTGTTAGTTGCCAGTGAACTCAAAAATAAAGTAAACCCAGCAAAACATTGCATTCTACACAATAAGCCCCACCCCCTGTCCAGATGTAGAGGATTGGGGATGAAACCTATGGAAAAGAGAAAGTTATTGTCAAACAACAAGGCATTTGCTTCAAATGTTGCAGCTCCATAGCACGCATGGCAAATAACTGTGAAATCCTTACCCTCCAATCAACCTTCTAAAAAGAACACAGGACATGTTGGCAGGGTCTAATTTGAAGTTGCATAAATTAGCTTCAAACAGCAAGGAAGTTATGCACGCTTTCCCATATGAGGATTACGCAAACTCACTGAAAGAACTGGATTTTGGAATCTGAACACAGACTGCTTCAACTTCCATGTACAACAGGATAGAAGGCCTTTTTCATGGTATTCATACTATTCATGGATTGCTGTCTGTAATTAACAGTTTGTATGATTCACTAGGATTTGTGGCCCCTATCACTATTCAAGGCAAAGTACTATTGCGAGAGCTAACTGAGATTCTTTGCAAGAACTGCAACATGTACAATTCTCAAGAATCTACGGGCCCACATCATTGTCAGAAGCTAAGATCGAGGAGCTCTGTGTGTTTTCTGATGCTTCCGAGCAAGTAATTACAGCAGTTGCTTACCTTAAAACAGTTGACTTCGATGGTAATGGCTAGCACCACAACCAGAGCTCACTATACCTTGTCTGAAACTCTGGGCAGCTGTCTTAGCTGTGAACATGATAGAAACCATCACTACAGAAATTGCTGTCAAATTTGATGAGATTACCTTCTTTATGGATAGTCGAGTGGTCCTTTGATATATCTATAAACGTAGATTTCATGTCTATGTAAGCAACAGTGTACAAAGAATCTGAAATAGCAGAATCTGAAATAGCAACAATCCAGAACAATGGCATTATGTGAGCTCAGAGCATAATCCAGCTGATGTTGCAATACAACGATAGCTCCAACCAAATTGCAGGACACTATATGGTTTGGCCAAAATTCTTGCATCATCCAAAAACAGAGACTTTACCTAAAGAATCCTTTGCACTTGTTGATCCTGATTAAGATTCAGAAGTTCATCCAGAGGTTACAGTGTTGTATACCACTCTCTCAAATTGCTTTGAACACTTTTCGGACTGGAGCCAACTAGTCAGAGCTTTTGGAAAGCTAATTCATATTGCACGCTCTTATAAACAGAGCCAAAAAGGCACCCCTCAGGTATGCAAAGGATGGCACTGTTGCAAACATCCTCTTAATAGAACAGAATAGAATAGAACAGGGCATAGAAGCCTTTATTATTGCCACATATACATTACAGCACAGTGGAATTTTTTCTTCACATACCTTAACTGAGGAGGTTGGGGTCAGAGTGCAGGGGCAGAGCTGGGCCTTGAACCCCGATCCTCCGATCAACAACCCAGTTGTCATACAAGCAGTACAACAGGGAATTATGCTGACGAGTTGCAATGCCTGAAACGGAATGAACCACTTCCCAAAACTAGAACACTTCAAAATCTAGATCCCTTTATTGCTCCAAGTGGATTGTTGAGGGTTGGAGGTGTCTCTCTGGAGGCCTGGTTCCCCCCTGTGAGACTGTAAAGTCTCACCAAACTTATGTTGCAGTGTTCTGGACTACCTTGTCATTTCCACTAACCCATATATCTATCTAATCACGACGACCTCTACCCCAACTTACAACAACTTACAACATTCCCCCACAACGAAAACAAACAACCCATAATATATGAAACATAAACACAATAACATAATACAGAATATTACTCCCCCACAATGAAAAAAAAACCCATAATATATAAAACATAACAAACACAATATCATAAAACAAAACATTACTCAATGTCCACAATTCACACATGCTCTTTCTCAGAAGGTGAGCCAGGAGTGAGCGAAAAACCCTCTTTGGAGTCAGATTTGAGGGAAAATTCTCACTCTGCCCGCATATATAGCGCGACAGTGAAAGCAGTGTCACCGGGGTCACCGAAACGTACAGCATAAACATACTAAAGGTATGGTAAACATAATAAACAGACAAAAAACACACAAAAACCGTTACAGGGCATAAGAAAACTAGCTGTCCCTACAACCACCACCAATAGTAATTGCGATGCATGGTTTGAATCCACTGTGGCAAGGGGGGTGCGTAGGGATCTCCAAATGTCTTTGTGGCGATAAGCGGGAAAACTCGAGTTATGGGAACAACCGCATCCGAATCACCCCCTGTCCATGAGTCCATGAAAGTGGGTGGCCCTTGCATATCCTGTAGACCTTGTTGCACATCTTTGGTGTGAGATGTCCAGAGTTTATATACACAAAAGAATAACATACAGTACTGGTGTACGGCGGCCTGCCGTACATGGTGGGAAATAATATACGCATGTGCATGTCCACGTCCATATGTCAAGGTCACACAAAAGGAACGATGTAACTCATATGTGTGTACCTGCAAAAACAATCCCTTGTCCAGAGATTAATCATTCTCGTGGCACGAATGAACCCACAGTCCTTCAGGGAGGACTAAATCTGCATGTGCAAGGATAAGTGACACGGGGCGTGTGTCCTCAAGCAACGTGAACCAGGTGTCAGCCGTCGGCGGGGAAGGGTATGTTAGCCAGGTGCAATGTGGTGATACACCCAGGTCGAAGTCCCCCCAGATGAAGTCAGACAGGTCTACCTCATTGTCCAGTAGGATGCACGTGTAGCAGTAACCGGGGGCGTCGAGGCGACAAGCGACACTCCGTGAGCTCGCCTCTAACCGGGCACAAGTGCGGGGTCACTGGACTTGTCTCTCCACGGGTTCGACATAGCCTGCAACAAAGCCTTACAGACAACAGAGAGACAGGCAATAGACCAGTAGACACAAGATACCAACACCCATTACGTAAGCATATGTACAGAAAGGTTTGTGTGTAGTTAGTCTGGAGTCAGTCACAATTAAGGCATTAAGACCATCACCAGGAATGTGGTGCCTCGTGTACACAACACTTATGAAAGATATACACACATAGAGGATACAGACAAACAGGGACACACACCAATATGTTACAGTCCTATATATGCGCAACTAGTTCCAGTCCGAATCACTATTGTTCTCGTCCAGCAGTGGGAATGAGTCTGGATCCAATTAAACCAACATACACTGATCCTCTTGACTTAATACATAGTGGAAACTTCTGGTTAGGCCGCATCTGAACAGTCATATCTGTAGGGATTGGCGCGGCTACCGGCTGATACGCACAGGATCTACTTATGTTGCCCATCCATTTCGGCCCATTTTTTTCTGGCTACTGAACCCAGCAGGCAAAGTGCAGGACATACATATGTATCATTATATGGAGATTTATCACACTCGTCCACACCTCTAGTAGGCATTACATAGGGTGTTTGATTAGACCGGTCATGGCATATTACACAGATACTGTTTGCAGCATCCTGGTGAGTGGTTTCTGTCAGCCACTATCGATAGAGGTTTCCCTCGATGCCGTCAGCTGTGGTATTGTATTGGTTGATACTGTTCACTTTAACGTAATTCTGAAGTGCCTCGTACTCCCCCCGCACCCTGGAGCGGCGGATTTTCGCATTTACTATTGCCTGAACTGCCACAAAAATCAATGCCTGCCTGATGAAGCTGAAAGCCAGGACTCCAGGCAGTGACGTAGACATAGACTTCATATGTTTCAAGGAATAACGTTTTCTACAATGAGGATGTATAAACTGAGTCCGCGTGGAGACTGTAATACCAGTTGGATCTTGGGTCACTTCCCCTGGTCGCTTAATTCGAATCTCTAGGGTCAGGGTGTAGTGAGACGATGACTGGTTTTTCGCCCGCTGTATCGGGTCTGATACTACTGCCGGAAAGGGACCAGTGTAGTCAAAAGAATACATCATAAAGTACAATGTGTCATTCCATGTTTTCCTGTGCTTGCTAGCATGGGCGAATAATCCTAGAGCACACTTTATGTGACTTTCAATAGCTGTCTCGGCTAATGTCCTGTCAACTCCCGCTATTATGGGATAGAAGCTTTTCCCCTGAAAAACTGTGCGTCCTCCTATAGTGGCGGAACCTGTGCCTGTACTACGCCTGAGCCGTGAGCCTGGTTCGGAAATGTTATAGGGCAGCGAGTCATTATGAGTGTCGTTTGATTGTAGGGTATAGGCACGAATTTTAACTGTAAGAATTCCTACTGTGATTGCCAGATTCTGAAGTATGCCTATCACACATGCCATATAAAAGATTTGTACAGTTAGTCTGTCCTTATATTGTTTATGAGTTCCATCGAGTTTGTCTAGTGGTTTCTCGTCTATGCTCTCCTTTTGTAAATTCACCAGATCTCTGGTCAGTACTTGGTTGAATATCGATGGATTTTCACAATATCCTTGTTGCTCTTAACATGTGAATGCAAACAAGTGCTGAGAGTCAGGGTGCAATGGGACACTAAAAAATGCTTAACACAGATCAATTACTGTATACCATTTTGTTCCCTCTGGAATATTTAATAACAAAGTTTGTGGATCCGGGACCACTGGGGTCTCAGCCACCACTATCTGATTGACTGGTCTCAAATCGTGGACCAATCTCCATTTATCTGAATTTTGGCTTTCTGATCGGACAAAATTGGAGTGTTGCACTGACTTTTTGTGGGGATTAAAACTCCTGCTTCTAATAACCCTTTAATAGTTGGCCCTATCCCTTCTTCTGCTTCTTTGGATAATTGATACTGTCTCCGATAAAGTAATAGTACATTGGGTCTAACCTGTATTTTTGCTAATCCTGCTGACTTAACTAGTCTGTTACATGTTTAGTCCACAGTTACTCTGGGACTTGACTTAGTGCTTTGTCTACTTCTTTCTCTGTTGACTCTTACTTATCTGCCATCTGTGGCATCTGTATCTCTACTTCTACTCTTACCAGAATTTATGTTTGTTCACTGACTTACTAACATTGTTGTGTATGATTACATGATAACATGATTGTCCCCTAATCTATCCTTAAAATCTCCATCTTCTGACATATGTACTCTAGGGTCTTTAGTCATGTTCCACTTCACTACCCTTTCTGCCTCTTTCATCTTAGGCCCTAAATCTTTGGATTCAAAAACCTCGCCCGATCATCAGGGAGATGTGGGAGACTGCATCTCCAACTTGATACCATTCTTGAATCTGTTCAGGGAGTTCAGCATATGTAGCTACTCCTTGCTGTCCAATTATCATGCTGTGCGTGCTGATGTGATATTTTCTTCCTTCTAGTCGTTCTTATCATTATGATGCATATTCTTCATCTTTTCCCCCTTCATCATATTTCAGGGTACAATGCCAATTGCCTCATGGCAATCTGGTCGTATGTAGTTTAGCCATGGTTTCCATACCGAGTATTCTTGCCATATTTTTTGATGTATCTTTGTCCTTGACTTCCATCCAATATACTTTGTCCAGTTCTGTCATTTCCTTTTCTTGGCTTACTACTAGGTATTGTCGAGCTAACATTTCTGGGAGTGTTATCCACACTCCTGATGGCCCACAGTGTATTTTGGCTCTTAATTTGCAGAGCACATCTCCCCCAAGTAGATTGGTTGGAGTGTCTGGGAAATATAGTAAATATTTTTTTTCCAATGCTTGTAAGTATTGCTCCTGTGTCACTCAGGAATGGGGCCTGTACTTCATTTCCAATTCCCACCATAATTGTTGGTTCTTGTGCAGGATGCAATGAGGTGGTACACTGCACCAGCTCCCCCTCTTTCTTCTCTAGGCCTCTTCACATACCTGCTGGGGCTGGGCCCAATGGGCTCCCTCCTAGTGGTGCTGGGGCTTGTCCTTGAGATCCTGGGCCCATCCATTGCCTAATTTCCAGCTCCTTGTGGTGTTGCTGCGAGTGCATGCTGCATTCCTGACTGCCCTGCTCCTTGTTGAAACATTGGAGCAGGCATCTGTTGTCTTCCTTGGCTTCCCATGTGCACAGCGCAATCTTTGTCATATCCATCTTCCCTGGAAAAGCATCATACAAAAAGCCTTACGCTTCATGTAATTCCATTATGAAGTCAGAGTACGTGGCATTTCTCCCATTCTCATGATCTGGGACTCTGGGTGTCTCATGCACAGATTTTCATCCAGCCTTTCATACCTAATCCGCTCCTTCATACTTTGCGTGGGCAGCTTTTCTGCATTTCTTATGTTGTATGATGAGGCTCAGCTTTCCCGTGTCCCACGTGATGCATAGGTTTTTCCCCTTGTCAGATATTTCTGGAACCAGTCCATTCATGAAACTGTTTCTCAAGTGTGCCTCATATGCTGTCACTTCACCCTCACTCATATCCTGCTGGGGGAATGAGGCCGCTGTGCGCGTTGTGTACTGTATGTCAGTGAGGAGATGGAGATATTGTGCAACTGTCTCGCTGTCCTCTTGTTCCTCGACCTCAGCCTGGTCCCCATCCGCGTTGTTGAGGTGCATACTCATGGCATAACTCGTTGGGTATTGCATTGGGTATTGCATCATAGTTGGAGGCAGTGGCTATGGCTGTCATCATCACTTGTGCTACTCCTCCATTTAGAAGTGGCACCGCCTGAGCAGCGGTTGGAACCACCATGACTGCCGCCTGTTTTGAGGCATAGACTTTATCTTCCTTCTTCTTCTTTTCATGGCTTTCTTGTTTATTTCTTGCTAGTTCTCCCAGCTGCGCCTTGTGCAATTGCATTACTAAATCTTCTGCATCCTTCTTTGCCTCTCTCCTCCTCTTTCTGTGTAACTCTGTATGGTGTATTACATTCGCTTCGAAGGTGGCCCATGGCATGGTGTTTAGACCCACCACTGTTTCCAGTTGGTCTTGGACTTCCTCAGGGAGTGCCCTTTTTAACATGAGTTTAAACAGTGTCTCACTTGCGGGTGTCTCATCCTATGCTGCTCCCATCTCCTCTCTCCAGGACTCCTGGAGTTTCAGTATGAACTCGGCAACCCCTTCTTCTTCTTCCAGCTTTATTTTTTTCACTTTTCCTGGGTCTGCCTTGGTTGGGTAGGCCGTCCTTAACTGATCCCACAGGTCATTCCTGTATGGGACGAAGGTTATTCCATCTCCCCTTGGATCATCTGCCTCTCTTCCTAATACAGCAAGATGGAATATTTCCATCATTTTTGCTTTTCCTATGGTTTGGCATAGGATTGCCTTCAGATCTCCCAGAGCCAAACTTTGTCCGGTTGTTTGTTCCTCAAACTTTGTGATCCACCTTTGTGCTCCTTCACACACACTTGGCAGTCTTTTTACCAATCAAGTCACATCCATAAATGTCCATGGCACATTATGCATTTGCTTTCCTTTAACTATCAGGGGGAGCTGTGTTGCTCTCTGTGCTTCTGTCTCCTCCTCTTTTTCACTGGAGCTCTCACTTTCGGGGGCCACCTGCTGCGTCTCCCTACTTTTGCCTCTTCCCGTCTGGGATTGGGTCGGCATGTGTCTGTTTCTTTGGATGTCGCCCCATTTTTATTTATCTGACTTCTTCCGTGCCTTCCTTATTCTTTGGAGATTTTTGAATTGTTTCTCCGCTCGTTTCTGTTCCTCCTCCAAGTATTTATATTCAAACTCCAATTCCTCCACCTTCATCTCCAGTCGTGATGCCTGAACTCGTAACTCCTCCATCGTCACATCTGCTTTCTGGCTTCGTTCCAGAGCTTCCTTTATTGCTCTTTCCTGCTGTTTCCAGGGGGGTCAGCTGCACTTCTTCCTCCAGTCTCACTCTTACTCCTCTCATATCGTGCGGGGGCTCCACATCAACTGGGGCCGCCCTTGAGCTTATTTCGTCATCACTCACTATTTCCATTGGGGTGAGAGACTTTTGGTCACTCTGTCCTTTTATTCTCTCGCCGGGCATCTCTGTACCTTTTTATTTCTATTGGATGATAAATTCCCATCTGCCTTGGTCTGGTGTTTCTTTTCTTGCTCCTCCTGGACCGCTATGAGGGTCCTTTTTGTCGCACAGTCGTTTGGTTTGCTTAGGGACCCCTGGGCTTAGCTGAGGTTCTTATGATGTTCCATGTTCCATCTGCCCGGGCTTTATTGATCCTCTCCTTCCCGGCTGGCAGACATCTTCCATTCGTGGCTTAATGTATTCTCTTGCCCAGGGAGTCGGTGTGCTGTGTCTTTTTAAACCTGGCGGGCGTGTGTATTCAGTCAACCACTCCATATTACGCTCCTCTGCTTGTTGCCTCGATAAGTGGGAGTGACCTTCCTCCCATCGGGCATTAGCTTTCTCCACCTCCCTGTCCCAGTACAGGCGTCGGTATTCATCATCTTCCAGCGCTTCCTCTCTTCCTCCTGTAGCCCCTTCTGGGCATTCTGGGTATTTTCCTTCTTCTCCTCTGCTGCCGCCCTTTACCATGGGAGGGCAGTCCTCTTGCTCTCCCTTGGGACGTTCTTTTTCTGCTGACGTCTGCCGGATTACTCCTCTGACTTGCCCTCCTGTAATCTCCAGTTCTATTTCTTGTGTTTCACCTCCTTCTCCCAACTGTATTGATGGATCCCATTGTACTCGGATCTGTAATGTTCGTTATAAGATGGGGGTTGCAGCTGCTCCTCATATTCACCTGAGGGTGGGGCTGTAGCCTACTCTTACTCCTGTTCTTTACTCTGTTCTGCTTTTAGCTTCTTTAACCCTGTAAAGCCCACCGTTGCAGAATTACAACACCACCTTGTTTATTTGTCCAGTCACTTGGCCATGAACTCACCCTACCTGCAAATTTATTATTATTATTTTTTTTTTTTCCATGACTGGTTTTGTAAAGATCCGTATAAAATTCCTCAAAAAAGTTTCTGTGTTCATTACAATGTCTAGAACACATACATATTTAGTTATTTTGGAAAACTAGAGCTTATGTCCATGCTGTAATTCTACAAGTTTGGGCCAAAGTGGGAGTCAAAATAGCCTGTGCACTTTATGCCTTACATAAAGACACTCACTGCACTTCTTACATCATCCCAAATCGAAATTTAAACTGTAAGATGATTCATTGTAATTCATTTCTAAATGTGCTTTTCTGTTAAATTTATACTTATTTTCAATTAGACCATAATTACAGGGACAGGTGCAAATGGATATGCTGGATAATATGTAGATTTTTCTTTCAGTTAGTCTATTCTTCCAGTTTACTGTAATTGTGGATACACAAACACACTGTGTAGCAAGTGCAATGTTCGCCTGTGCTTTTCAGTAGAAAAGAGCTGTCTTAGGGCCTATCACTGCAACCAATCACAGACCAACCACACCAAAAGTGACAGAACAAAAATCAAAAGCAAAACAGAAACAAAAGCTCTCCTAAATATTTTCTTCTCAATACCCATATCAATAAATGCCCATTCATACATCATATTATTATGCACAGTAAGCAATCAACCCTGCAAATGAATGCCTAAATGCTCTGTATATCTGATCAGACAAAGTGGGTACAAATACAGAAATTCTGCTCCTAGCAGAGCCCAACATTGCACTATTACAACATTTTCCTAAAAAACTTACTAAAATGTAAAAAATTTAAACAAAAAAAATTTCACCATGCTTTTTACTTCTCCCCAGCATTTTATACTTACTCTCATCTTCCGGCATTTTACCTCATCAAACGTCCCTCCTTCAGGCCACTGCAATTCTCCTTTTGTCCGGTCTTGCCATTTTTTCCATGTACTGTACTTCTTAATTTCTTTTTCAGCCATCTTGTGCTTTATTATTACAATTGCAGCTGGAGTAATTAAGTTCTTTTACCTTTCTCCATCATGCACTCTACACATCAGTACATCAGTTCATCTAGTATAATTCTCAAGAAAGACAAGGCAGATATCAAGATCAGAGTATAAGTCCAATAAGTATAACTTCAATCAAAATAAAATTAAATTAAAATTGATTAAAATCAAATCAACTGAACATTCAAATAATTACATACTCAACCAAGTATTGACCTATTCAATTAATTAACTCACTAATAAATCAAATAAAATCAAATAAACAATCAATCAATCAAATAAACTACCAGTTAAATCACTGTTAAATCACTTAGATAAATAATGAAAACAAATTGTTAAGTTGTAAAAATTAAATTGTTGTTACATTGTCAAAAAGGAAAAAATACAAATAAAAAATAAAAGTGAAAAGAACAAATCAATTAAATTGTTGTTAACTTGTTGGTAATTGTCTCATCTAACGACCCACTTATAACATAATATAACTCTACACGGTTAGATAATGCTCCAAGTTTTCAGCTTCTAAAACCTCTAACACTCAGAAAAGAGAGAAAGAAAAAACAACAATCTCATTGGAACCAAAACAATCTGTGTGTGTGTGTGTGTGTGTGTGTGTGTGTGTGTGTGTGTGTGTGTGTGTGTGTGTTACAAATGTCAAGGTGATTCTAGGCCTTACTGGCACAGAGTTACAGAAGCTAAAATGGAGGGTTTCTTTTACTGAAACAAAAACACTACATTAGGTTTTTATATGTCTTAATGTAATTATAAATCATATTGTAGTTTATGTCTAGTCCTGTTATGAATTAAAAACAGATTTGTATGTATGAATATGCATATGTGTGGACCCAGGAAGACTAGCTGATTGCATAGACTTTCAGCTAATGGGATCCATATAAACAAACACAAACAAAAAATTAAAAAATAAAATAAAACAAAGACAAAGACAAAAAATAAAATAAATAAAATAAAAATAACTTACACCTGGTGTAACACTACTAAAAAAACTTTCCCCAACAAAACAAACAAAACTTATGAAGTCAAAAAGAATGGCCCAAGAATTGTTTAAATTCTTTAAAAAACTTAAAATGATTTAATTTTATATGAATGGTTTTTCCCACTAGGCATTAGTATCTGCTCACAAAAAGAGAAAAGAAAAAACTCAGGAAAGTTCTGTGTGTATGTGTGTGTTTGGGACTTAAGTCATAACATTCACCTTGCCAGATGGCCCTTATCGCTCCTCGTTAAAATCGTCTCCTTATTGGCTAAAGGGACGTCAGGGTCTCGCTCCTTATTACTGGCTGGCCCAACTGCCAAACAAATACCTGTTACCGGGTATTGGCTTCTAAGCTTGTCTATCTCTGCTCTATGGGGCATCTATTGGCTCATGTGAGGCTGGACTACAAATATGACACCAAATTTGTAGTTCATCAACTAGGAAGCGAGAGTCGAAAAAAAAAAATGGACGGGAATAAACTCCGTGCACAGTCTTCGGTCAAAAAAATAACTATTGTAAGGCGAACACAGCAATTTGGATTAAAAGGCTTAGATACTTCTTGGACCCTTGGGGATTTATTAAAAAATATTGAAAACTATGAAGCAAGGTGAATCAGATGAAACAGGTGAATCTTATTTTCACTCAGTGTGTCTCATACAGTTCTCTGCTATAATTGAATGCTTGTGTAACATAAATAAATGTTATGTTCTGGTTGTGTGACTTAGCGCTTTTTTCCG
This sequence comes from Tachysurus fulvidraco, assembly GCF_022655615.1. Taxonomy (NCBI): domain Eukaryota; kingdom Metazoa; phylum Chordata; class Actinopteri; order Siluriformes; family Bagridae; genus Tachysurus; species Tachysurus fulvidraco. The sequence goes on from NC_062541.1 coordinate 133,989, forward strand.
TTGCAACTCATTTTATAAGATCTTATAAGTGCCATAAAACACTTCACAATTGCTTGTTTATACTTTATCACACATCAAACTGAATCGTCATTCAGTTTGACAATACACAAATACACATGTGCACATAAACAATTCATACACATTACACACCGAACACGTATCATTTATGTATACTTATATGGCGTACACTTATTTATGAATACTCATTTGGCTCTGTCCACTTATCAATGTGTACGTTGCCGTATCCACTTATCATTGTGAATCGCCGTATACTTATGATGATAATGTGCACGTATATAAACACTTATAACACTTATAAATACGGGGTACCCCACCCAGCCCTACCAAGCAGACCTGTCTCGCTGGACAGCGGTATCTAGGGCCAACGCGTTTTCACCACCTGCCCGTTCAGTCCCGGCTGTGAGTTATATACACACCGGCGGTACGCCACAGGAATTTTCAATCCTTAATACCAAAAATATAAATAAGTAAAAAATGTATACACCAGAATTCACTCATGAGTTTTTTTCTGTCACACACACACACACCCCTCACTCTGTCTCTCGCTCGCTCTTTCCGTGTGTGTGTCTCTCACGACAGAATTCACCCATGAGATTTTTGTTCTGTCACACACACACACCTCTCCCTCTTTCTCCGTGTGTGTGCCTCTCACGACAGAACTCACTCATGAGATTATGCCTGTCACACACACACACACCTCTCTCTCTGTCTAAGTGTGTGTGTGCCTCTCACGACAGAACTCACTCATGAGATTATGCCTGTCACACACACACACACCTCTCTCTCTGTCTAAGTGTGTGTGTGCCTCTCACGACAGAACTCACTCATGAGATTATGCCTGTCACACACACACACCTCTCTCTCTGTCTAAGTGTGTGTGTGCCTCTCACGACAGAACTCACTCATGAGATTATGCCTGTCACACACACACACCTCTCTCTCTGTCTAAGTGTGTGTGTGCCTCTCACAACAGAATCCGCACATGAGATTTTACCCTGCCACTCACACAGTCACAAATCACAACAAAAAACAACTTTATCTATTTCCCTTCTCATCCAGTTATTATACTGATTATACTGTATTTCACCCTTAAGAGTTCTTAACTTCAAGGGCAGCTGTCCGCCTCCCAGGGCCACCCCTCCCTTTTCAGGTCACAGATTCACTACGCACAGACTTCGATTATAACAGGCGTCTGCTTACCTTATTATTATGGCCGGCCTCTGTGACCTTTCAGAGAGAGTGGTCCTGGTCCCGGACACAGGTCACGCTAGCCCCTTTGAAGTCCCATCTGGGGTGCCATTAGATATGTCGGAACTCAGAGCCGGTCTCCAAGTCGACACATCACAGGGTGATCTCTTCTCTTAGGCCTTTAGTTAAATTTCACTGTTAACTCAATAATTACTACAAAAATACTGAGAAAACTCCTCAGACCTGGATGAGAATGAGCAAACTTCTTTATTATGGTCAATCAGCCAACAAATTATAATTTGCCAAATTCAAAGTAACAAATTGCCAAATTCAAAGTATAAAAATTGCCAAATTAAAAGTAACAAATTGCCAAATTCAAAGTAACAAATTGCCAAATTCAAAGTAACAAATTGCCAAATCAAAAGTAACAAATTGCCAAATTCAAAGTAACAAATGAAAACCCCCCAAAAGAGCATATCATGCAAAATCAATCAAGAAAAACAAGAACTCTCGTGACGTCCTTGCAAAAATAAAAACCACCCACCCTGACCCGCGGACACGGGCACGCGCCCGCGTGCGCACGCACGCGCCCCCACACACACACACACCTTCGCCCCCGAAGAACCAAAAAAAAACCTCAGATATCTTCTCAATATATACCCTGGCACTCCTAGGAGCCCAGGTGCCATATCACCTTATTTACCGGAATCATCTCCTATGTTTTCTAAATACACTGACCCAATTTCCCCTTATTTCCCATTACCTTTCACCCATATGCCCATTTATGGATTTTCCTTTCCTTATTTTTCATGACCTCAGACTAAACACCTGGGCCTTCTTCAGTCTGCACAACAAGTTTATGAGCACCACATGCCCATTTATGGATTTTCCTCCCCTTATTTTTCAGGGCCTAGGTCTGTGGACCACTGTTTTTTTTTCATTCTACATAACATGTTATTGCTATGGACCAACGTCTGAGAACCATGGTGTTCTTCATTTTCCATAACAATTTATGAGCTAAGGTCTGGGAACAATGGTCTTTTCCCTTCTACATAACAAGTTGTTATTACAAATGTGCTTTATACTTGGGCCTAAATGGGCCTAATACTTTACTTTGGTTATAGTATTGTAAGGAATAATATTTTAATTATTTCTACTAAGATTTTTTTCCAACAGAGGTCTTTTGGACAAAGCAGATCTAGGTTCTGAAGAAAAAAGACCCCTCATCATACCCAGCAAGAATCATGTAGCGTTACTTCTGACACGACACTTTCATGAGCAAACGCATCATCAGGGCCCCACTTCAAGAGGAGGCAATAAGATCTGCTGGATATTGGATAATAAGAGGCAAAAGACGTGGGAACAATCTCATCCAATCCTGTGTTATATGCCACAGACTCATGAGGGGCTACGAGACTCAAAAGATGGCAGATCTGCAAATTGACAGGCTTAGCACTGAGCCTCCCTTCACATGTGAGATTTGATGTGTTTGGTCCCTGGTCTGTGTCTGCTCATAGGGCAAGAGGTGGGTTAGGGTTAGGGTTTATGATCACTTGCGGATCATAACAGAAACTTACACCAGCCAAAATGGGCGAGTACATAAAATGCAAGTAAAAATCATTGGGAAAGATGGACCCAAACTGTTTGAGACCTATTAATGAGAGTACTCCTACTTCATGAAGATTCTGAATCGACTATTCAGGGTTAAACTCAATTAAAAGGGTTTGGTACCTTCCTCTGTTGTGTAAGTCTCAAACAGTGGTGGTAGGTGGGCTCTGCAATTGCCAGTCTGCTGTAAGGAAAGCTGATCTTATCTCTGCTTTAACTTCCCATTACTCCTTTGATTTTCTCATGCTAACAGAGACCTGGATGACCTCACAGAACACTGCTACACCAGCTGCATTATCCTCTGCCAATGCTTTCTCTCACCATGAGAAACAGGCAGGGGTGGTGGTACAGTTTTGCTGTTGTCAAGGAGATGATGTTTCACACCTCTCCTCTTGTCTCATTTAACCATCTCCTCTCTTGATTTCCATGCCATTTCAGTTACCTCTCGTTAGATACGGTCAACCACAAGACTCTTGGGATTTGCGGATCAGCTTGGGAATGGTTCGTGTCCTACCTGGAAGGACTCTCATATCAGGTAACATGGAGAGGAGTGACATGTTCTCCGTACTTCTTTTCTCCCTGTATACTCACTCTCTCTTGGTGAAGTTGTTTCCTCACATGGGTTATCTTACCACTGCTATGCTGATGATACACAACTTATCTTTACAACCCTCAGAAACCACAACTTCTGATTGGATCTCAGCATGTCTGGCAGAAATATCATCATGGATGACTGCTCATCAGTTAAAGCTCAATCCTAGCAAAACTGAACTGCTGTTAATCCCAGGTGATTCATCCCCAGGTCATGATCTTGCTATATCCTTGCACAACGATCTGATCACCCTTTAGCCACAGCTCACAACCTTGGGGTAACTGTGGACAATTAACTGTCCTTTTTCTCTCATGTTGCTAATGTGACTCGCTCATGTCAGTTTCTTCTCTACAACATTAGAAGGATTCGGCCATTTTTGTCCACACAGACTGCTCAGGTACTTGTTCAGTCTTTTGTCATTAAAAGACTGGATTACTGCAACACACTGCTGGCGGGTCTACCTATGAACGCAATTCGTCCTCTGCAAATGATCCAAAATGCAGCTGCACGGCTTGTTTTCAACCTGCCAAACTTCTCGCATACCACCCCGCTGCTGCGATCCCTCCACTGGCTTCCGGTAGTTGCACGCATCAGATTCAAAACACTGATTCTGGCTTACAAAGCCAAAAATGGACCATCTCCCTCTTACCTCATAGCCCTCATCACTCCTCACACTGCACCTCACACCCTCCGATCTACCAGCACTGCTCGACTGGTTCCACCATCTCTCAGGGTAAGAGGCAAGTTTACTATGTTGTGAATAACAAAAGTGAAAAGTGAAAAGTGAACTGTTTTCCAAACTGCACACTAAAATGGCCTTCACACTACACACGACAAACTGACATGACTGTCGGATTTCGCCCCTAGTGACAGTCGCACGGAATGTGCAATATGATTGTGTAGACATCAACATGGGAGAGAAGCTCATTTTTGTGGTCTCGGAAAACCCATTACTATATGATTGTGAAAATAACCACAAAAATCTTCTCCATTAAGGCGCAACTCTTGCACTAAACAGTGATACTCACCGAGACTATTTCTCCAAGTCAGGTAGTGTTTTATCCACACTGATTTGCAATGTTTTCTTTTGCGTCTCCATTAAAAGGAGAGCAAAAGCAAGAGCCTGTATTCTCCCTCCATTTATCATGGTGAATGAAGGAATTAATTAATGAAGGAGTAAATACAATCAATGCAACAATAATCCAGAAATAATTTTTGAGGAAACATAGACACAACATTAAAAATAATACAATATAAATATTAATAATTTATTACTTTATCAATAACAATGTATTTAAAACAAAAAGGTTGCTTTTGATAAAGTTTAAAAAGTAAAAGTTTATATTAATACTTTTCAATAATTATCACCTCACACACACAAACCGGATTGGACAACATTGGAATACATCACATCCGTATAAATCCAGCATCTTGTATAAATACAGTACTGCCTCATATCCAACTCAACTCACTCTGTTCAGACTTAGGTTGGGACAGACTGACTTCACACTTGCAAGTGTATTGAATAAATAAGTTTGATATTCCACAGGACTCTGCTGCTTTCTTCTCTGCAACTTAGGCCTCCGTCCTTTTTCTTTACAAAGAAGAACCCGGATGATGCTGGAGAAACGGAGGGTCGGATGAACCCCTTCTTGAGCTCCTCCTCGATGTATTCTTTCATGGCCGCGGTCTCAGCTGTGATAGGGGGAAGATTCTCCCTCTACGAGGTGTGGTGCCGAGAAGGAACTCTATGGCGCAGTCGCCAGGTCAGTGTTTGATGCCAGTTCGGTGGCTCGGGTTTTGCTAAAGGCCTCTGCGAGGTCCTGGTATTCTGTGGGGAGTTCGGGGATCTTGGAGGAGGCCATCTATCGCCTCCACTGCCAAAGGGAAAGCACATGAAGTTACTGGCACTTTGTGAGCATGAGCGAACTCTCCTGACATAAAGTTCCTCGTGGACCCTGAACCGATGCAGCTGGACTACACACGCGTCACGCCGAAGGAACGAGCGCGATGCTTCCGTGTGTGGCTTCAGCTCGGGGGGCATACACGGCTGCTCGGGGAGTCCGCATTAAGTTGTCGATCTGGATGGAGAGGTCCATAAACTCTGACAGGGTCCTCCCCTCGTTTCAGCAGGCGAGCTCGGATTGAAGCTCCGGATTCAGGCTCTTGCGATGCAGCACTTGCAAGGGTCGCTCCTCCCATCCAGCCTCGGCTGCAAGCGTGCGGAAAGCGAGCGTGTACCCCGCGCACAGGCGGTCGCCTTGGGAGATGGCTAACAGGCGCTTTCTCCTATGGCAGAGTGGTCAAACATGGCCCGAAATTGGACGAGGCAGTGGCCCATTCCAGTGCTTTCCCGGTGAGGAGGCTGCACACGGAGGCTATGCGGCTGGCGTGCGGTCGGGAACAATGCCGGCTGCTGCGCTACGAAGATGCTGCGCTACGAATAGTGAACTTCGTTGAACTTCTCCGGAAACGCGAGCCGGGGGCTGGAGACGGCTGCAGCGGTTGCCGTAACGGTGGGATGAAGAGCTGTCGGCAGGGCAGGATTCAGCGCCGTGGCAGCCCCATGAAAGCCCTGTAGTGCTGCAGTGAGTTGCATTAGCTGCTGATGGTGCCCGGCGAGCTGTTGGGCTTGGGTGGAAAGCTGGGTGGCGAGCTGAAAAACGGCTGCTGGATCGCTTGGTGGCAAAGTCTCCTATAAAGAGAAGTCATACGGCTGGTGATCTATGTGCAGCGTTATTTTTATTTACAAATCAGAAACAGACAGGCAGGGTCAAAGCACGGCAGAACGATATCGAAGGGCAGGCAAAAATCATAAACGAAAAGGCAGGCAGAAGGTCAGGGCAGGAAGCAAACAATCAGAGAATCAGAATCAGAGTCAAAACCGGAAACCAGAATCGCAACAAAGGAACGATCAGAAAGATGAGTCTACCCCATCAAGCATTTGCTAGTCGAGACTTCGCGCTGGGGGAAAGTTCAAGTCCAGTCTGGTGGAGTAATTAGCCCAGCGTGGGGCTTTGTGGGAATAGCAGTCCGGAAGCGCCTAATATTCCGCCGAAGCTTCTCTGTGTTGCCGACCGTGACAACAGTGAAACTTGGGTTGATTTTTTGTGTGAAAAAGGGCTTCCATCTATCTGTCCTACCCTATAGCCCAGGTATGAAGAATCAGAGAGATTGTTGTCATGTTCAGAGAGTAATCATTACTTCTTTCATCATGTGCAGAAGTAAAAGAACCTTTGTGTGATTATTGACACAAGTCACGCATTTGAAGCTCATGTAAATAATATCACAAGAGTAGCCTTTTTCATATCAGAAATATTGCTATGATAAGAAATATGATGTCATTGCTATGATAAGAAATATGATGGTCCAGAAACCCTAGTTCCCTTTTGAGTGGTCAGAATAATAGTTCGCCCGAGTAGATAGCGTGGTGAGACATTGTTAGTCTGTTCTACAGGTAGTATGTACAGTATGAGGTAATGGTCTTTGATGTCATCACTTTGAGGTATGATATCTAAATCAGTGACATCTATTCCATGAAAAATTATTAAATCTAGCATACGATTGCGTATGAAGATGATGAGTTGGTCTAGTGATGTGTTGTTTAAGCCCAGATGAGTTTAATAGGTCGATAAATGTGAGTCTTAGAGCATTGTTTGTATCACCAACATGAATGTTAAAATCTCCTACAATTAACGTTTTATAAAAATTAACCAACAGGTCTAAAAGAAATTCTGCAAATTCTCTAAGAAAATCAGTGTAGGGCCCTGGGTGTCTAAACACAGTTGCTAGAGCAAGAGACATCAGGGATATTTTTTCTGTATGTCCAAGAATGTCACATTAAGAACAAGCACTTCAAAGGAGTTAAACATGGACCCTGTTCTCAGAGTAACCATAAGGAAATCACTAAAGATTGTGGCAACAACACCTCTATGACCAGTCCGATGATGCTCATGCTTATAGATATATCTTGATGGGGTAGACTCATTTAGAAAAAAATAATCGTTAGGTGTAATCCGAGTTTCAGTAAGGCATAGTACAGTAAGGCTTAAAATATAGCGATGATTTCATTTACAAAAATGGTGCACTTTGGGTGCAAGGGATCTAATGTTCAGCAGCACAAACTCTTTTTGCTTGTTTATTTGCCATTTTTCTGCCATTTTACTAATTTTTGTGAATATACACTTTGTTCTCACTACTCAGGGAACAGACACAGTTGCTGTAGGGTGATAGGTGTGCATTCGTGTCAATTTGATGATGAGGTGAAGGATAGTTCATAATCATAATTATGATTTGTATTGTAATTTACCAGTCAGATGGGGTGCAGTGCCCTGAATATGTTGCCTGAGAGAACATGAGACCATTTTACCTCTGGCTCAGGAGCATTTTTTTTTTCAACCACAAACACCCTTCTCATGGTCATAAGGGTTATGTGTCACAAACTGTACCCTTCTTATGTGGACAGACCCCAGTTCTCACCTTCAGTACCACTCAACGTTGGTTCCAATGGATGCTACCCTCTTGGGTTGGGGAACAATCCTAGACTACTTTCCTGCCCATGGCATTTGGGAGAGCTGTGTTTTATGGCACACAGTTTACCTGAAGACAGGGGCTACCTTTAGGGAGTCAATCGATTGGGCAGTCTGTGTTCGTGCCTTCTCTTCAGGTTGGTGCACCAGCTCTTGCCCAAGGTAGAGACCAGAATTCTCTCACTTCTGCTAAGGCAGAGGATGAGGCCCAGGGAATGGCCTGTCCCCCTGTGGGTGGTAGATTGCATATGGCAATTTTTGGCTAGGTGGAAGTGACTTTAAGGAGTTGTCACAATGTCATCTGTGACTTTCTTTTTAAACAAGCCATGACTTGATGCCATTGTGTCTGTATATTTTCCATTATAGCTCTGCTCAAAGAAGCCTGTGATTCTCTAGCACAACCCTAAAATTTGAACCTTTTGATATGGCCCCTGAGGGGGACCAGCTCCTAGACTCCTGTCTCCCAAACGAGGCTGTGGAGACTACATTGAACTTTTGCCTTTTGTGTAATCAGTGGCATCAGGATCTAATTCACTGCCCTGCTCGTACAGCGCTAGAGTTCCTGCAGACACAATTATTTGAGGGCCATCCTCTACATTGAAGCATATGTGGCAGCTATTGCTGTGAGTCATATGCCTGTTCATTTCAAGTGTTTGAGTAAATCTGACCATGCAAAATTATAAGAAAAAACCCAAAAGCAAAAGAATTTTGATTAAATATTAAACTTGAAAATTTGAAGTTTTACAGTTGAGGAAAAAGGTGCTTTGCGTCTTCTTGCCATAAAGCATTATTTGAAGACAGGAAAACAATACTAGTATTATTGTGTGTATATGTCTCTGTGTGTAAACTAGACTGTACAGAAAGTAGATCATAATGTTAGACAAAAGAATCCAGTCGACACATCTGGACATTACAGTAAATACTGAAAACAATGAGGCGTCAAAGATTAAATCAGTTATTTAGGGGACTGCAGTTTCTTAGAGGTAGCATTACACTCATTTTTGTAGAAAATGTAAAAAGTAAACAAATACTTTTCATTTACAATATTTGTTAAGTCCAAAGCCATGAGTCAAAACATTACATAAATAAAGAAAATCCAAATTGTTACCCATTATCCAAAATACTAACGAGATCTTACACAGACATAAATTTTAATTATTCTTGATAAGGATATCATAATTATTAGGACAAACACCACCCTCCTGTATTTCAAAACCTATAGAATAGTAACTTATCTTAAGCTCAAAATCACATTTGTCTTATTTTTCTGAATCAGTTCTTTAATACCATTAAAAATTTTCTTCATTTTCAGTCCATATACTATGGGATTGAAGAGAGGAGGAATAACCAGATTTTCCACTGACATGATCATAGTGAAAATGTGTGGAATTTGATTTGATTCTAGTCTGTTATTAATAACCTCAAAGCACGAGGTAACTGTAAAGCAGATGAATATAAATAGATGTGGAAAGCAGGTTTGTAGAGCTTTTCTTCTGAAATCTTTTGAACTCTGAAGACAGACATGAAGTATTCGAATATATGAGTAGATCACAAAAATCACTGGTGGAAATACAGCAATGACAAAAATGAAAAAAGTGTATGAGTTTCTTACAGACACGTCTCCGCAACTTAATTTAACAACCGAGGAATTATTGCAGTATATTCTATTTAACCTGTATCTACAAAGCTTTACTTGAAATGTTAATGTCAGTGATATACTATTTTCAAAGCAAGGCACACACCAACAGCAAAATAAGAGTTTTCTGACAGTGGACATTTTTATAATTGTAGCATATTGTAATGGTTTACAGATGGACACAAATCTGTCATAGGCCATAGCTGATAACAAGGTGAACTCTGATATAGCATACGTGTAAATAAAAAATGACTGAAATGTACATGCTTCATAGGAGACAATTTGACTTTCAGACAAAAAATCAGTGAGCAGTTTAGGATAAAGTGCCGTCGATCCAACGAGAGCATTAAAAAGAAAAGCAGCAATGAAAATGTACATGGGCTCATGGAGACATTTGTTTGCAAATATGACAAAAATTACAATACCGTTAAAACAAATAATCAACAGGTAAACTGTGAGAACCGTTACAAAATAAACATATCTGTATTTCTCCAGCTCCACATGGCCTGCCAGAGTTAAATACGTAACATTAGAATAATCCATGTGAAGTCAAAAACTGTGGATGGTTACAGGAAGTCAAAATACAGCTAAATGCTAAACAGTCTGTATTTATTTCTCCAGCATCTGATTACATATTGCAAGCTCACCTGTCGTCACTCCTTTCGGCACTGCACGTGACAACTTCAATTTTTTCTTAAAAAAAATTCTATTTACTTCTCCTCTGAGATAACAGAGGAAAGAACCAGGGGACTTTCTTGAACTAACTAACTAATAATATCTAACTAATATTTTTAAAGGGTATTATTCTATTGTTTAATATTTTTATTTTATTTACTTTTTCAGTAATGTTAAAGAAACCTCTGATGAAAACTTGATCTCCTTGAAAAAAATCTAAAAAAAAAAAATTATAATAGAAACCTTTTGTGAAAATCACAAAGACATTTAACTCAAGGGCCTTGTTAACCCCTATACACCCCTCACACACACACACACACACACACAAACACACACACACACACACACACACACACACACACACACACACACACACACACACACACACACACACACACTTCACCTCACACCTTCTTGTAGTACATTAGTACATACAGTACACTGGTCAGCGCTATTTTGTGTATTGTCTTTTATTTGTTTGTGCTGTCTTTTTCCCTGCACTGTCTTCTTGTCTTGTGTCTCACACTTTGTACACCAGGTTGTACAGATACACTTTATGTCTCATGTCACTGTGTGTATATATATGACAATAGAAGCTTTATGACTCTTGACACTTAACTATGAAATTGTAACATATTTTCTGTTACAGGCTTTAGTAACCTTTTAATTTTTATATGTTTCTCCACTGCCATAGCTACAGTATATAGGCCTCCTAAGATAAATAAAGACTTTTTGTCTGAATTTGTCCTTATTGTCCCTCAAATTTGAGAGAACTTTCATTTTGGCTGACTTTAACATCCACATGGACATAAAAGATTCTATAACAACAAAAGACTTTTCATCTCCCTGAAAAAAACAGCATTGCTGGTCCAGCATAAGGTATGTTTTGCATGCTTGGACCAGCTTGGGATGGTGGTATGCTGGTCCAGCATTAGGTGCTGGCTGCTGGTGTATGGGCCGAACAGCCTGGGATGCTGGTGTGCGGGCCGAACAGCCTGGGATGCTGGTGTGCGGGCCGAACAGCCTGGGATGCTGGTGTGCTGGTCAACATATGTTGTCTTTTGGATGCTAGTATAATCCCAGCAAGACCACAACAAAACCCATTTGTTGCACATCACATTTCTTAGTGCAAATTCATAGTTAAATAAAGACCAAGACAATTTTCTAGAGAATTGCAATTCACTTTTTAATAAAGAAACACACACACACACACACACACACACACACACACACACACACACACACACACACACACACACATATATATATATAAAGTGTGTTTAAAATATTTATTAGACAATGACATTTGCCATCACTCTGTAATATACACACGTGCACAAATAACTTAGCTGAAATAGCTTCCGCTCTCTCTTTTAGCGAGTAACAAGTAGTATGTGGTGGCGATGACCATATTTTTTTAAGAGGTGCTACCCGGAGTCGTTTGCCTTTAGACAACTCCTGCTCTATGTCTTCTTTATTCTCTGAAAAAAATATAAAAACAAAATAAGAAACAAAACTATATATCACTCATTTGTTTACATTGTGCAGTGAACGAGTTACGATAAAACTGCTACTGCTTAAGTTACAAACCTTTAAGCATTAGTATTTGTGCCCTGAAGAAGTCTTGCTTCCACCATAGCTACCCAATAAACCTGAGTTTGGTCAAACATGTCAAGGCAGCAGGACTAGACAGCATCCCAGGACAGGTCCTGAGAGCCTGTGCTAACAAGTTAGCCCCAGTGTTCATTGAGATATTCAACATCTTCCTAGAACAGTATGCAATCTCTATGAGCTATAAGTCCACCATAGTTCCTGTCTCAAAGAAACCCCAGCCCACCTGGCTCAATGCCTATCACCCAGTAGCCTTGACCTCTGGAGTGATGAAGATCTTCAAAAGACTGGTCAGAGACTTCATCACTTCTTCAGCGTTCAGTTCAGTATTCAACACCATAATTCTCTCCATACTCACCTCTAGTTGGAGGTTCTGTGACTATATGTTGATGGATCTCCAACTTCCTGACTAACATACTACAAACAGTACGAGTGGGCAAAGATGTCTCATCCTCTCTCACACTCAGTACTGGTGCCCCCCTGGGTTGTGTTCTGAGCTGCCTGTTCATGTGAACCGTTGGTGTCAGAGGCTTAAAGTAGAAGATGGACACAACATTGGTTCAAAGAAGGCATGACAGTCTCTGGGCAGCTCCATCCACAACAATCCCATGAGACACTGGCTGACCATGAAGGTCAGTCCGTGGCAGGGTGACCACCGGGGTACATGACTCCAACCGGGGTAGAACATCAGGATTGATGAAGTAGCTCCGTAAGAAGAGACGATCAGGCTAGGAACTCGGAACACTGGGAGCTTGGGTGTGGCATCGAGAGAGAGAGAGAGAGAGAGAGAGAGAGAGAGAGAGAGAGAGAGAGAGAGAGAGAGAGATGTTAGGTATGATTGTAATCATGTGATGGATGATGTACATTATGTACAAAGGGTTTCAAAAGATCAGTTTCAGGTTTCATGTCCTGCTCACTATTTTACTGGGAAAATCTCTCCATGCTGCTATTTATTTCATATGTACTGGGATTGACCCTCTGGGTTTGGTGACAGAGATACTCTTTGAGACAATCCAGCAGTGACAATCCTGCCCTGGTTAGTACCCTTAAGGGTGAGCATGGTGTGAGTTCAGTCCTACTTTGATGTCCACTTTGCATGCAAGAAGATGCACACATTTAGTTTCATACTAAGTACTTCACTTCATTCAGAATGTGATCCATTTAACTTTATAGACAAGCTTATCTCTGTTGGCAGCCTGCCTGGATTGCTGTTGTGAATTTTTTTTTTATAATTTTGAATTTATGGGTGAATTACATTTTTGGTAAGGTGTATTGCACATGGTGGCATAAACTGCCTAGGACCAGCATTGTGTTCTTACTGTTCATAGTTTTTAGGGGTAGAGGATAGAAATAAATTTGTGAAACCTGTGATGTTTCTTTGCCAGTAAAAGATGCAGGTTTGGGATATGACCTTACATCAAAGGCTTGTGAGGAGCCCTCATCATGGCTGGAGAGTTTTCATTATTTTCCTTCATAAGGAGGGAACCAGCCTCAATGTCCCCCTCAGGGAGAAAAAGGCTAAATTAATGAGAAGTTAGAGAGGGTTCTTCTTATGCAGGATGTAAATGTTCTCATATCAGAAATCCTCTCTCCTATAGGATAGCAGAAAAAGTTATAAATATGCAAATTCTTTTCCCATCAGATGAGGAAGATTGTTCTGCTGGAAATGGTTTTGAACAAGAAAACAAAAGGACAGTTTAAAAACAATCACTATTCTGCCCAGTGACAACACTACCAGTCTATCTATGGTGTACAAAGCCATTAAGTGTATGCAAACCACTATATAAGGCTAGGATATTGCATTCAAATGTGAAGACAATCCCGTTGGCCTATAATGGGATGGACAGGGCAACAGCAATAGAAATTTTTTGTTACCCCTGGATGAAAACTTTATCTTTTCCAGTTTAAGCAATGACATCACATTCTGGAGCCACACAGAAACTGAAAGTGCTTTAGAGGCTTTCCAGAGAAGTAAAATGCACCGTCTAGCCACAAGTGACATAAATGTCAATATATCAGCCTGATCAGGGTCAGTTAACACAGAGTTAACCGGGAGTCCAAATACAGCTAAGAAGGGATCTATGTGAACCTGAATTCTAAGAACTTTGGAGAGAATCATGGAATACTGGCTCCAGAAGTCTAGTCCAAGACCTCTGAATTTTAGCTGTTGAATAGGTGTCTAAATCCATTAACTGTTTATATATTATTGATATAATAGATTTCTTGTTGGGCTTAAGAGACAGCAGCTCTTCCCAAAGTGAAGGATGGGAAGGGAAGAGAGACGGCCGAACCTGAAAGTAGCAAAATAAATGAGCAGATTCATTTCAGAGGACAGAGTGGAAAAACTTGAGAAAAGGTGATCTTTATACAGGTCTTTAAAACTTTTAATGCCACAGTTTACCCACTGTATATAGACAGCATCAGTCAGGCCAGGGGGAAATAAGTGATTTTTCGTTATTGGCATTGTGGTTGAGGCTGAAGCAAACTTGTAATTATGCCTGAATTGTGACCAGATTTTAATACTGGACTGAACCACAGGATTCTTTGTGAAAAAAGACCGGTTAATTGGGAGGGAAGATGTCAGTAAAGCATTTACAGAAGAGGAGATACAGGACTGGTCCTCAAGCCTACACCATAGCAGTTCTTGTGATTGAAGCTAGTAAGTCAATTTGTGAATGTGAGCCGACCAATAATACAACAAAAAATTAGGTAAAGTCAGACCACCACTAAACGTAAATCTCTGCAAAAGCGATTTCCTCACCCTGGGACTTTTACCTCCCCACAAAAAGAGGTAAACATTTGGTCAAGTGTTTTTAAAAAATTTTTGGCCAAAAATACAGGGACACACTGAAACAGAAAAAGTAGCCGAGGCAGAATGTTCATTTTAATGGCGTTAATACAACCAATTAGAGACAAAGGGAGGGAACCCCACCTTTGAAAATCCGACTTGATCTGGCTAAGCAGAGAGGGTTCTACTGATTCATTGTATACAAAAAGAAGTGGAGCTAAATGGTCTATAAATTTCTTGAAAAATTCAACAGGGAACCCGTCTGGGCCTGGTGCCTTACCATTATGCATAGCTTTAATAGCATGCATAACCTCTTCTAATGTTAGGGGTGCATCTAATTGTTCAGCCATGGTGGGGTCAATGGTAGGCACTGCCAAATCTTTGGGAAAAGAAGCCAAATCAGATGTATCAGCCACAGATTCAGACTTATACAGAGATGAATAATAAGTTTTAAATACATTATTTATTTCCTTAGAAACCATTTTGCCAGCCTTGGTCTTTAATTTGAGGTATCAAACAGGAAGCAGCCTGGCGCTTTAACTGGTGGGCCAATAGCCTACTAGATTTATCCCCATGCTCATAATAAATCGCGTAGGAACGCAACAGGAGATGCTCGGATGCCATCATAAATGTTTGTAGTCAGATCCTGAAGCTTAGCTTTGCGGTCTTTATTGGAATGGACAGAATACGAAATAATTTGTCCACGCATATACGCTTTAAGAGACTCCCACAACAATGAAGATGAGACAGCATCACTCCTATTAAAGACTATATATTTGTCTATTGCGTACAAGGTAAAAACATTAAATGCCTCGTCTGATAACAACAAAGAATTGAACCTCCAGGGTGAGGAAAAATGCGGCTGGCCCACAAATTTGATATTAAAACTACAGTAAGTGGTGCATGGTCAGAAATAACAATTGCATGATAATCAGACGCTGTGACTTTAGGGATTAGGGAATTGTCAATAAAAAAGTAATCAATACATGAAAAAGACTGGTGCACCTGAGAGTAAAAGGAATATGTCCTGGCACTAGGGTTGTAAAATCCCCAAGCGTCTACAAACCCATTTTTACTCATAAAATCCAAAATGGATTTGGACATAGAAGACTGGGTCAGGGTTCAAGGGTTTGAACGATCTAAGGCAAAGTCAATAACACAATTCAGATCACCAGCCAGTATCAAAAGATGGGTGTCAAGGAAAGCGAGGATACTCTACAACTTGTCTGTAAAACCCGGATTATCAAAATTCGGTGCATATACATTGACCAACAATACAGTGTTATTACAAAGAGTGCCAACAACTATTAGGTATCTCCAGTTCTTGTCAGCCAATATCTTTGAAGGAGTAAACTGAACTCTTTTATTGATCTGAATAGCCACCCCTCTGTCTTTGCAATTAAACACGTTTCCCACCCATGGACACCAGAGTCTAACATGGTCCCTGTCCAGAAATATTACATCACTCTTCAGGTGCTTTAAGTGTGAAAATATTTTAGACCGCATAATGGGGCTATTCAAGCCTTTCACATTCCAAAAATCGAATACCAGTTGAATCACCACACTTTTGACCTTGAGTGCTGGCCATAGCTAACAGACTTTAATCTGGATGTACATTAGGCTACACATTTAAACAGGTCATTCCTCCCACCCCCATAAAAAGAAAAGGGAAAAAAGCGCACACACATGCACTGACACACAGACAAAAGGAAACAGACATAGATATGAACAAACATGAAAAATGAAATGGACTTCACAGAACATTGGACCATGACCACTTCCCACCCTCCCCCCACCCGCACCGCAGATTTCCCCCAAACGACAGAGACAGCAGTGCAAGCTCCTAAGCGGAGCAAGAAAAAAAGAAACGCTTATGACTGTATAGCTATAACCTATAAAGAAAGATATAACCTATAAAGAAAGCTCCTACAGAGCCATTTCAAAACAAAAAGAAAATTGTAAGGCATGCGTGTAATTTTAAGGCACGTATACAAAATGAAATAACCCCCGACACTCACTGGTAGCATGGTAAAAACTGAGTTAATTAAAACAGAAAGTTATAATTACACTCGAAAACAAAGTCCTGTTGGGCCAACCAAATTTGCAAATAAACAATATGCAACCCTCATATAATCAGTCTATTTTCTAAAAGCTTCAGCTGGTGAAGTGAATTCGTGCTGCACTCCCTCGTATGTGATGCGTAACTTGGCTGGATGCAGGATGCTGAACCGGACTCCTTCGATGTCCCGTAGATGGCGTAGAACCTCATTAAAATCTGCGCAGGCTTGTGCTGTTTTAGCGGTGTAGTCAGGAAAGACAGAGATAGTCATGTTGTGTAGTTTAATCCATTGTAACTCTCTGGCTTTCTTGAGGATATTCACACAGTCTGTATAATAGTGGAGCCTTGCTACTATCGCACGTGGACGTTTGCACATCTTAGGTTTGAGAGCCAGGGGCCGATGAGCATGATCCACAAGCGGTTCCTTCTCAAGTGTGAATGCCTCCATCAAGAGTTTTGACACATACTCTGTAGATAAATTAATTGGAGTATCCTCTAGCACACCGACAATACGAACATTGTTTCGGCATGACCTAGATTCCAAATCATCACATTTGCTCTCCAATTTAACAAGTTCTCCAGATATGTACTCCACCTTAGCATGGAGAGTGGCTATGTCATCGGTGCAAGTGGAGAGGGACTGCTCCATCTCTGACACGGTGTCTTTGAATCCGGTATAGCTTTGCTGCATAGCGGAAATGTTGGAGGAAAGATCGGTTTTCAGTGCTAGCAGTTCAGATTTAATCGAGGAGAGGTTGTCACCTAACTCTGCATGAAGTTCAGCTTTAAATATTGCTGGAATTTCTTCACGAAGGGTAGTAGAGTAGTAACATTGGCATTGGCCAGCGTGGCCTCAAGCGACGGTGAGGTTTTATCATGAGGTGGGGATGCAGCAATGGCAACAGGCTGCAGGTGAGGCTGAGAGGCGCTTGCACTTTTATTGACCTTGGGTGGCATTGTAGTCACCGAAAATCAAAATAATTCTAGTTCAAAACAGGTTTAGAAAAACTTATAAGCTACCAAATGTGAGCAAATCGTGCCTAAAAATAATGTAATAATGCTCAATGCAACCTACTCCATGCTTAGCTAAGCCGGAAGTCACTCAACTTTCCTGAGTCAGGAAAGAGCATGTGCCAACAAATGTCTTTCTGTGATTATAATTTATCTGTACTATTTTGAAGAATGTACACACAAGCCAGAAAGTCAAGGCTTTAAACCTCAGCACTGCCAAGCAGGCAGTGATATATCCTTGAGCAAGGCCCTTAATCATCTCTGCTCCAGTGTGTGTGTCTGTCTGTGTGTGTGTATGCAGAGAAGGTTGTGAATATCCTAGAGGAGAATCCCAGGGATGGTATGTTATGGAGGAACATGAGGATTTGAGGATTACTTGCCTGCCTCGATGCTCCTGACATGATGTTCAGTATAAAACATGTAATACATAATGTAATATTTCATGTTTACCATAATGGCATTTTAGCTTTATGATGTAATGTCATCACTAACGAGAAAGAGACAAACCTACATGTAAAGATTTATTTATTATTTTTCATGAAAAAAATCCCCTTATACTATTTAAATGTTTTAATTATATAATAAATTTTATTTGTATAGCGTCTTTAACAATGGACAGTGACAGTAAATATAAAACCTTAGAATCTAAATTATTTATTAAGTTTCCCTAATGAGCAAGTTAGAGACAACAATAGCAAGAAAATAAATTTGTTCTGATTCTAGTCTATTATTTCTTTAAAATATGAGTTGGGAAAATAGTTTATTAGTTTATTATGAGCTGGTGTCGTAATCAGGTCTGACCCTTAAAAATACAGATTATTATAATCACTAGGGGAAGAAGCCTTTATTTGTTACATACACATTACAGCACAGTGGAATTCTACTGCTTCCATTAGATATTGTTTATCATAATTATATCAGACCAAGACAATCACATATAGTTAACAATCATTCTGATCCTGTTTCAAATGTCAAATAAAAGTACGGAAATGACCTAAAAATAAACTTGAGCTATTGTTTGTCATTTGAATATTTTCTTAATATTATTATTAATCTCTTGTAGTTTTACTCCATATATTATAGGGTTAAACAAAGGAGGAATTAGTACATATTCAACTGACAGTATCATGGCAATAATGTGGGGAATCTGTTTGGATTCAACTCTGTTATTTATAACTTCAAAACTCGTGTTAACAGAAAAATTTATAAAAATGATCAGATGTGGTAAACAGGTCTGTAAGGCTTTTCTTCTGAAATCTTTAGAATTTTTTAAACACAAAGTAAGTATACGGAGATAAGAGTAAATTATAAAGATCAGTGAAGGAAACACAGCAACAATAAAAATACAGAGTCCATATATGTTATTAAGAGATGTGTCTTTACAGCTTAATTTCACAATTGAATAATTATCACAGTATATTCTGTTTAATTTAAATTTACACAGTTGAAGTTGGTATGATAGAATAGCACCGACACCAAGTTCACAAGAAGGCAAAAACCATGACAAAAATAATAGTTTTCTGACTGTGGACATTTTTACAAGAGTTGTATAATGCAATGGTTTGCAAATAGACACATATCTGTCATAGGCCATGACTGATAACAGAGTGAACTCTGATGCAGCATAGGTGTACAGACAAAATGCCTGAAATAAACACCCTTTATAAGACACTGTTTGTTTTTCAGACAGTAAATCAGTGAGCAGTTTGGGATAAAGAGCAGTCGATCCAAACAGAGCATTACAAAGCAAAGCAGCAATGAAAATGTACATGGGCTCATGTAAGTGTTTGTTTCTAAATATGACAGAAATGATAACAGTATTAAAACAGATAATCATTATATATGCAGTAAGAGTAAACATAAAGTAAACATATCTGTAATGCTCTAAATCCACAAGACCCTCCAGTGTTAAATATGTGTTGGTAAAATTGGTAGAATAATCCATTAATTTCTGAAAATGAATCCATGTGATTTTACAGAAGTCATTCAGAAAGCAGAGTGTAGACAAAGATAAACCTCCCCTGTGATGAGGAAGTCAACTTCATGGATATTTATACTCTCATCCACACACTAGTCATTAGAGTCATTAGAGATTTGCTGAGCATTACTAGAAGGAAATGCGTGCTAATTTCCAGACCTTCAGATATTATAAATGTGGTTTATAATTAATGTCAATAGTAAACTAGAAAAACAAGTTTTTATTGGTCAATAATGTCTTAAAAAAGCATCAAAGCAAACACATCTTAAATATCTTTTTTCCAAGATGCTGCCGGTGAGCTCGCCCTCTGTCATGACTGCTCTGACCATGCTTTGTTTTTGTTTTTAATTTTCTGCACTGGTAAACCTGGCTTTCTTTACATGGAAGACATTATCATGTGTGACAGTAATACTCATATTTCTATTGATCTATAATCTACTCACTTACAGTTTTTTTCTAGACTGGCTGAGTAAAATCTTGAGGAGAAACAAAGGGCATAACCAAAGAAAAGGCCATGTGGGGAACGAGCTCGGACCTGTATTAGGCTCAGGGCATGCACACACTGTGCACCCCTGCCTACCATGCTGTTAGCCAATGTCCAGTCTCTGGAGAACAAGCTCAATGACCTCAGGTCCAGGGTAAATTTCCAGAGGTACATTCGGGACTGTGTCGGAAATTTTTTTGGAGAGCCACCCTCCAAGTGGACATATGCCAGGGGTGAATTACAGCCAAATTAATAATCACTTAATAATCAATAATAGATAATAGTCAATACACTTCACACTTAATACTAAAATAAGTAAAATAAGTAGTTTTATGATACTTAATATTTATTACTACTTAATACTGATCAATTAATCACATTTTAATCTTTATACTTAGTACTATTTGAATTTGAATAATAAGAAAACTTTCCAGACCTGGATGAGAATGAGCAAAACTCTTTATTGATGCTGATCGGCCCCTGCTTCCATTGAGCTCAAGGAGGAAAAACTTCTAAGTTCAAAGTATCAAAGAAAAGAAAAAAACCCCAAACAGCGTGTCCCGTTCCACCCAAAAAGTCCCCCCCCTTTCAGAAAATCCCTTCTATATACCATGGCACTCTTAGGTGCCGTCATACCTTCGTGCGTCATTATCCACCTGACCTGTCTGGCTCTTCTCCTGACACTACAGAATTGCAGAATCGCCCGTGGCCCCCCTGCTTCATTTCCCCGAAAAACAAGTCTGCCCTTTCACCGTAAATTAAGTTTGGCCTGTTTTTGCTCCCGCCGAACTTCTGCATTATTATTAAAAATATGCTGCATTGACAAAACTATTGTCAAGGCTGTGCCCCCAAGAACATCTTGTCCTGCTCCCTGTCACGTATCACCCGTATCACCCAGACGAAACGCACGTCTTGAGGACCAATCTCACCAATCTCCCAATCAATCACCAATTCTCCAGCTGCAATGGGTGAGTTTTCCCCTATCTGCTTTTATGTATGACGATTTGATATGATATGATTCTTCTTGATTATACGCCTTTATATAAAATATGTAGTTAAGATGATTACCTGTATTGTGAACCTATACTATATGATTACCTGTGTTAGTACTATGATTATCTGTATTGTACGCCTATACTATGTATGGTTATCATGACAATCAACTATAACCTATTCGCCCTACACTAAATTAATCACTTCTCTCCATTTAACCTAAAGATAATAAAGATATAACTAATCAGCACAGTGATAATACTCAATTCCGCAATCACCTACCCTCCCTATGATATAGGAGTTCTGATTTATGATATGATTAATATGATTATGACATTCGACGGTATTTGATCAATTATGTTAGGATATGAGTTCCTTGATTACAGTAACATACGGTTCCAAATCAACTGGATTATAGATTATATATTAGCCATAGTTGACTTACAAGTAAGGATTTTTTATCTGGTTAGTAAACGTATTGCATTATTCCTTAAGCTAAGCTTTTGCATTTTATAATGTTGTTTTGCATATATGTGGAGATCTGTTTATGCTGACTCCGTAAATTTGCTAGACTTATGATCTCAGTCTGTCGTGTTTGTCCAGACTGGGCCTGCACATGCATTCTAATTTTAAGCCTTAGTTCCTCTGTTCTCGCCTAAAGGACAGGTTCCCTTTTTCTTGTTTGTCACAGATGCTCAGAGTCAGCAAGATCGTCCAGATGGCCGACCTATGAGGCCTTCTCTCCGTTATATGAGATCTTATATGATGCCTTATGCGAGACCTGTGCCCACCGAACTTCTGGTCCGCTACCGCCGCTACCAGCTGGACCATATAACCCGTGAACTTATCACGTTCATGGAACAACTCAGTTCTCCCAACCTCCCCGAGCATCCCTTCACACCATCCTACATTGTGAGAAGGCCTCAGGCCCGCACTTCCTCTACCCAGACCGATGGCTGTCCTCATGCTGTTCCTGAGCGTTGCTGCTCTGCGCTGGAACCCCCTGCCTCTCCTTCTTCTCCTTCAACCTCCTCCTCCCCACCTCCTGGATCTCCCGACTACTCTCCTACGTCTCCTGTGCCTGGGCCTAGCTCTGCCTATTGAGTTCTATGACTTCAATAAACCAACTACACCCCTTATCTCTGCCTCACGCGTCATCTATTCAGATATCTATATATAGAAATGAAATATTATACATAATTATACATATATATATATATATATATATATATATATATATATATATATATATATATATATATATTATTATATTATATTATCATAGTCCATATAGCTCTTATACTCCCTATAACTCGTACACGACCTAATGCCGATATACAATATTATAGCTCAACACTATTACAACATCCGGCCTACCCCCATATAGTGGTAATAGTTCATAGAATAAGAGCACACACCCAAATTTTCCCACAACTGCAACCTCCTCTGCTTCTCTGAAACATGGCTGAACCCGTACCAGACCATGCCATTCAACCGGCCAAGTTCTTCTCGGTTTACCGGATGGACAGAACAAGTGTGGGGGAAGTCAAAGGTGGGTGGAGTGTGTCTGATGGTAAACAACAGTTGGTGTGACAGCACAAACATTGTACCTTTTTCATACTCCTGCTTACCCAACCTGGAGCTCTTGTCTATCAAATCTTGCCCTTTCTACCTTCCTTGGTAGAATTTGGTCATTGTCAGTGCCGTTTATATTCCAGCTCAGGTAGACATGGACACTGCTTTGTGGGAGATACATGAGGATATCACTCTGTATCATGATGCTGTGCCCGTTGTTGTGGGTGGTTTAACAGCACCAATCTCAAACACACAGTACCAAATTTTTACCAGCATATCACCTGCCTCACCAGAGGCAAGATAACACTGGACCACTGTTACACTCAGTTTAAGGATAGCTACAAGGCACAATTACGTACACCTTTAAAGAAATTGGACCATGCCACCATCTTCCTCATGATTGCATATAAACAAAAGCTTAAGCAGGAACCTCCAGTTCAGAGGGAGGTCATGCGCTAGACAGATTAAGGCTGCATCCTTATAGTGTGCACAGAGCAGTGAGGGAAGCAAAGCGGCACTACAGGAGGAAACTAGAGTCACAGTTCCAACATGGTGGCTCTAGGAGCCAATGGCAGGGACTAAGGAACATTACAGACTATAGAACACCTGCTTATAGAATGGGAAATGTGGACGCTTATCTGGCAGATGAGCTAAAAACCTTTGCTAGTGGCACAAACGAGCATGTTGTATATCCAATCAGCTATAGTGGAGGCAGCAGGGGAAGCGTCACCCTGAACTGAGCAGATGGCGGCATATTTGCAACAAGCATGTTGCTTTAGAGAGTCAAGAGTGCGGCGTAAAGGGGAAGCATAACACACCCCTGCGGCATCAATATGCAACAAGCATGTTGTATATATGCTAAGCTATAGCGATAACAGGTAGGGGAAGCATGCACCCTGTAGAAGACTCTAGTACATCCGGGGCTGGTCAATAATCAGAGGAAGCATCACTCTGGGCTGAGCAGTAGGTGGCATATTTACATTTACATTTACAGCATTTGGCAGATGCCCTTATCCAGAGCAATGTACTTAAGTGCTTAAATCTCTGACATTGAATACATTAATGCTGGTTCACTAGGTTACATACTTAAGATAAGTTTAAAACATTTGTTCAAAGTTACAATGAAAAAGTGTCAAAGGTTTTTTTTAAATGCAAAAGATAAGGAAAGAAGTGCTAGTTGAAGTGTTTCCTGAATAAGTAGGTCTTCAACAGCCGTTTGAAAATAACCAGTGACTCAGCTGTCCGAACCTCTAGGGGATGTTCATTGCACCACCTTGGTGCCAGAACAGAGAAGAGTCGTAGTATACTTGCCTCTTACCCTGAGAGATGGTGGAACCAATCGAGCAGTGCTGGTAGATCGGAGGTTTCGGGTACAGTGCGAGGAATGATGAGGGCTTTGAGGTAAGAGGGAGCTGGTCCATTTTTGGCTTCGTAGGCCAGCATCAGTGTTTTGAATCTGATGCGTGCAGCTAACGGAAGCCAGTGGAGGGATCGCAGCAGCGGGGTGGTATGGAGAACTTTGGCAGGTTGAAAACAAGCCGGGCAGCTGCATTTTGACTCACTTGCAGAGGACAGATTGCGTTCATAGGGAGACCAGAGACTGAAGAGGTACCTGAGCAGCCTGTGTGGACAAAAATGGCCGAATCCTTCTAATGTTGTAGAGAAGAAACCGACATGAGCGAGTCACATTAGCAACATGAGAGGAAAAGGACAGTTGATTGTCCATGGTTACCCCAAGGTTGCGAGCTGTGGCTGAAGAAGAGATCAGATCGTTGTGCAAGGATATAGCAAGATCATGACCTGAGGATGAATCACCTGGGATGAACAGCAGCTCAGTTTTGCTAGGATTGAGCTTTAACTGATGAGCAGTCATCCATGATGAAATTTCTGCCAGACATGCTGAGATCCGGGCAGAAGCTGTGGCATTTGAGGGTGGGAAAGAAAAGATAAGTTGTGTATCATCAGCATAGCAGTGGTAAGAGAACCCATGTGATGAAATAACTTCACCAAGAGAGTGAGTATTGAGTACTGAGCAAGTACTGAGCCCTGTGGGACGCCAGTGGAGAGTCTGCGTGGAGCAGATGTCACTCCCCTCCATGTTACCTGATATGAGTGTCCTTCCAGGTAGGAAGCAAACCATTCCCAAGCTGATCCTCAAATCCCAAGACTCTTGAGGGTGGATAAGAGAGTCTTGTGGTTGACCGTATCAAACGCTGCTGAAAGGTCAAGGAGGATAAGGACGGATGACAGTTTGGCTGATCTAGCAGCATGTAGCTTCTCAGAGACATCCAAAAGGGCAGTCTCTATAGAGTGAGCTGCTTTTAAGCCAGACTGGTTGGGATCTTGGAGGTTGTTCTGTGAGAGATAGACAGACAGTTGATTATAGACAATGCGTTCAAGAATTTTTGAAAGAAATGAGAGAAGTGATACCGGTCTGTAGTTACTGATGTCTGATGGATCCAGAGCAGGTTTCATTAGGATGCGAATAACCCTTGCTCTCTTGAAAGTAGTTGGTACCTGACCAGATGCTATGGATCTATTGACAATAGTGGAAATGAAGGGCAGAAGATCTTGCGAGATGGTCTGGAGCATACTGGTAGAGAGTGGATCCAATGGGCAGGTGGTAGGATTGCAGGACTGGATGAGTTGTAAAATCTCTTCTGCTGCCACAGTTGAGAAATGTGACAACGAAGGTGTAGGGGAATGCATACTCTGAGATGTAAGTGCAGTCCGGGCTGAAGTGAAGGTCCGGCAGATTTCCTCAATCTTCTCCTGGTAGAAAGAAGCAAAGTCTTCTGCAGTCAGGGAGGATGAAGAAGGTGGAGCCGGGGGGTTGAGCAGAGAAGAGATTATGATGTGAAGCTTCCGAGGGTCATGTGAGGAAGCTTCAAGCTTTTCCTTGTAGAAGGACGTCTTGGCAGAATTCACATCTGAGGAGAACTTTACAAGAAGTGTTCTGTAAAAATAAAGATCTGCATCAAGTTGTGATTTCTTCCACTTTCTCTCAGATGATCTTAGCTCTCTTCGATTGTTGCGCAGCACATCTGAAAGCCAAGGAGCAGGATAAGAAGTTTTCCACCCTGTACAAGACTCAGGTTGCTCATGAAGCTTGTTGTTCGAACATACTTTTGGAAGCTAGTGCATCCAGGGCTAATCACGAACAGGGGAAGCATCACCCTGGGTTGAGCAGATGGTGGCATATTTGCAACGAGCATGTTGCTAAGTGAGTTGAGGCCAAGTGTGCAGCATAGATGGGGAAGCATAATACGCCCCTGCAGCGTCTGTTGTACATCCACCAAACTATAGTGATACATGTAGGGGAAGTATGCGCCTTGTAGAAGACTCTGGTTGCTCGCTAAGCTTGATCTTGCACATGTCGGGGAATGACAGATCGTGAGGAGATAGAATTGTTGAAGTTAAAGAGCAGTATGTGGCATACCATGTTGTGGAAACATGCTATAGGTTCTGATAGTCTGGGGGAAAGCTATCCCTCAGTCGGCTAATGCGGGATCGGATGCTGCGGAGACGTCTTCCCGAGGAAAGCAGTGGAAAGAGTGGAATCATTGAAATCCTCCGGGCTTTCCTAAACTCTGCCTGGTGCAGATGACCTGGAGGTAGGAAAGCTCGCCTCCATGATGTGGCTGGCAGCATGAGCAACCCTTTTCAGAGCTTTACAGTCGCCACCAGTTTACAGTTGCAGCCCGTCGGGAAGCTCTCTATAGTGCAGGTGTAGAATGTTCTGGCGATGCTGGGGCTCATTCCTATCTCTTAGCCGTCTTGGGAAGAAGAGGCATCGATGTGCCTTCTTCAGCACTGTGTTAGTGTGTAGGACCATGTGAGATACTCGCTGGTGTTAACACAGAGAACTTAAAAGCTGATCACCCACTCTGCAGGTGTCTTGTTGGTGTTGATGGGTTTGTGTACTCTGCTCTGTCTCCTAAAACTCCTTTTAGTGCTCTGTCGAGTCTATGATTAAAAGTTTCATGGCGTGGCAAAGCACAGCAAAGCAAAGCTTGACCTATCATGAAAAGCATAGCATAATATAACGTATCATAGCGTAACATAGCATAACATCACAAGGAATAACATACCTAGCATGATAAAGCATGACAGTATAGCATAACGTAACATACCATAGCATAACATAACATAGCATAACGTAACAGCCTAACATAACCTAGCAAAGCATGGCATAACATGAAGTAACATAACATAGCCTCGCAAGGCATAGCCTAAAATAACGTAACATAACATAGCCTAGCACAGCATAGGGTAAAATAACATAACATAACATAACATAACATAACCTAGCAAGGTATAGCATAACATAACATAGCCTAGCAGGGCGTAGCATAATATAATGTAACATAACGTAGCCTAGCAAGGCATAGCGTAACCTGGCATAACGTAACATAGCCTAGCAGGCATGGCATGACCTAGCATAACATAACGTAGCCTAGCGAGGCATAGCATGGCCTAGCATAACATAACGTAGCCTAGTGAGGCACAGCATGACCTGGCATAACATAACATAACATCAAAGCATAGTATAGCAAAGCATGCATTACATAGCATACCATTATGCAGCATAGCATAATTTACATTCAAAGCTGCTCCGTTGAACCAGTCACCGTACTTACACGTTGGATTACTGTTTAACTGCGATAACGATAACAAATATTTTCACAACGGATGCAAGACTTTTTTTTTTTTGAAACTGTGCCTGTGTGCAATATTTCTCTCTTTGCTTAACCTAACATAACATAACATAGCGTAGTGTAGCATAACGTAGCATAGCATACGTAGCATAGCATAGCATAACAGACTACAACACGCCTAAGGTCAATTCCAACTCAAAACACACCGTTCTACGCGACCATGCACGCCAAATTGATTAACCGTAAGTTTAAAGCATATTCAGACATTCCTTTCCATGGAGTATAATGGACTTTAAATTGCATGGCAGCAGCGATGGAGCTTAAGTTGCAGCAGCAGCCATACGCTAGAAAGCGGCTCAATGAATGGGAATTTAAATGGTCGGGTAATATGGGTGGCGTAACCGGATTGGTGCGCGTCGTGGACTGCTGATTAACAGCTGATGCACACTTGACGACGTGGCCTGCCAGAACTAACGCAAAGCTTAATTTTGACGTCTGTTCAATAACCGTGGGGCTCTGTAAGAAAAAACTTTGCCCGCCGCTGGAGACTTTTGTACTTCAGATACTCAAGTCAAGTCAAGAAGCTTTTATTATCATTTTAACCATATATAGCTGTTGCAGTACACAGTGAAATGAGACAACGTTTCTCCAGGATATGTCAAATATCCTGCACATTTTGATCAAAGTAGGCATCCGATAGAAACTGTGTCTGTTCTCCGAGTAGTGAGATCAAAAAGTAAATACGTGAGAACTTCTCAAAATAATCTTACTGTAATCAGACCAGAAAAATGCCAAAGAAACAAACAAAAACAGTTCCTAAATTCTGGGCTCCTGAACATTAGATCACTTGGACCCAAAGCACTTATTGTAAATGAGATCATCTTAGAAAATAGCCTTACTGCACTCTGTCTTACTGACACTGGGATTAAACCAAATGACTACATCGGTCTAAATGAGTCTCTACACCATCAAGATATATCTATAAGCATGAGCCTCGTCAGACTGGTTGTGGAGGTGGTGTCTATCTTCAGTGATTACCTTACTGTTACCCAGAGAACACAGTATAGATTTAATTCTTTTGAAGTGCTTGTCCTTAATGTTACACTCTCGCACATGCACATGAAAAAATCCCTCATGTCTCTTGCTTTATCAACCGTGTACAGACCCCCAGAATTCACAGATTTTCTTTCAGACTTATTGGTTAACTTTGATAAAGCATTAATTGTAGGAGACTTTAACATTCATGTTGACGACACAAACTCATTTGGACTTAAACAAAACATCACTAGAGCAACTCATTGGCGTAATCATACACTAGATTTAATAATATCACACAAAATAGATGTCACTGATATAGATATCATACCTCAAAGTGATGACATCACAGACCATTACCTCATAATGTACACACCACCTGTAGAACAGACTAACTGTGTAACCCCAACCTCGACTCGGTAGAACTATTATTCCGACCACTAAAGACAGATCCACAAATAACCTGCAGGACCTGTCTGAACTTCTTACTTTATCCTTAAACAGAAACTATCTGGATGTAATGACTAACAGTGATTACATCTAGAAAGTTTGTGTTTAAGGGTACGGGGGGGTTGTTCTTGGGAAGTTTTTGGTGTGGAGCACCACGTTGGTGCGCCGTGAGGAATAATAATAATAAAAAGAGTTTGTGATCAAATGATGAGCCTCCATTTTTTATTTTGTTATTTACATTTCAGTTTAGGCGAACCCAATGTTAAACGCTCGGTTACACTGGTGGCAGAGATTTTATTTTGTGGTAGTGTTCGTGTGGTACAGTGTTGTGACGCATGTTATATTAGTTAGCTTAGCTTTCAAAGTTTTATTGAGTTAGGGTGAGTGATTTCAACACATGTGGTGTAAGGAAGAGTTCAGTGTCTATCCGAGATGTGACCAAAGCAGCAGACACGTTAGGATCGAGTTACCACCGCCGTTTTCCGGTGATGAAAAGCAGAGGATGATGACGCTGCATCCTACAATTATAAACTGGTGAGAATTCTACCGACACGTTTGTCCAGTGCGCCGTTTCTGCTATGGGACAGCCTCCCTGGTGCTGTTCAGTCGGATTACACAGCGGTTAAAGATAAACTCAAAGAGGCATTCGGGCAAAGAAGTGTATGCGGCTGAGATTAGCAGGCTGGTTGATGATGCCTTTCCTGAATATGGGAGCTCAAAGGGAAGAAAAATTTTGTCGTTTCTTGGTTGGCGTGGATCCGGTGCTCAGAACTAAATGTCATGAGCAAGGAGCTACGGATTTGGAGGAGGCCGTCATAATTGCAGGTCAGTGTGAAAATGCCAGAGACGTAATAAAGACCGATTATATGGCTGTGAATGCCGCTCACAGCGATAGTGATGAAGGGGCAGTGGCTGCTATTCAATCTGGGAGAGACAATGCTGGACTGTACAGAGCAGTAGAAAGATTGGCAGACGAAATAAGGGACATGATGATAGTATTGAGATGTTTAGGGGATGAAAACCAAAAACTCAATGCCAAAGTGAATTATAAAACAAAGGAGGAGGACTGCAATGGGGCCACTCTCAATCTTATGGAATGTGTCAATGCTGCTGCGGGGGCCGTGGATGTCAGTCACGGAGAGGTCGTTCACCTGAGAGACAGTGGGTCAAACACAGTGAAATGTATAGGTCAGGTACGGATTATGGTGATGTTAATGACTCGTATTCTACACGGTACCCTACTAGATGCAGTCTAAGTCACACAGATGGAACAGCTATGAGGATGACTCAAGAAAGCATGGAGTACGCTATATCTCTCCCAGTGCAGGGGAGTGACATAATGGGCCGGGAAGCGGACTGTAGCTGATGTTATGGCCCGAACACCAGCTATGTTGATTAAGTGCTCTCTAGTTGACAATACTACTGGCAGTAAGTCTTTGAAAATAGAATACAGTCTCTCATTAGTGCTGATTTTCGCATGTCCATCCCAGCACTGTGCAATCGCCCACTGAAGAAGGAGTATGTGGCTGCTCGGTCCGTGAATGGACAAATGCTGGATACATTGGGCACTATAACAATGACATTTCAAATGGGAACAGGTATTTCATGTGGTGAGAGAAACCACTCAGACCGTGCTGTTGGGGTGGGACTTTCTGTAGAAGAATCATGCCTTACTGGACCTCAACCGGGCAAAGTTACAATTGTGGGGCATTTCTGTTCCTCTCCTTACCAGCAAAGACTTTGTTCCCTTATGCTGCAATGTGTCACTGGCAAACGCAATTTCCTTACCTCCCCTCAGTGAGTCAGTTGAACCTGTTAGAGTTTCCTCACCTTATGTGGCTCAAATGGTTAAGGACTTTGATGGCTATTTGGAGCCTAATGTGGCAGATTTGTCTAATTTGGTGGTGGCTCATACAGTAACCACGATTAAAAATTGACTAACGAAAGCCATCCATCTATCCATTTTCTACCGCTTATCTGGGGCCGGGTCGCGGGTGCAGCAGTCTAAGCAGGGATGCCCAGACTTCCCTCTCCCCAGACACTTCCTCCAGCTCTTCCGGGGGAATACCGAGGCGTTCCCAGGCCAGCCAAGAGACATAGTCCCTCCAACGTGTCCTAGGTCTTTCCCGTGGTCTCCTCCCGGTTGGACATGCCCGGAATACCTCCCCAGGAAGGTGTCCAGGAGGCATCCAGACCGGATGCCCGAGCCACCTCAGCTGACTCCTCTCGATGTGGAGGAGCAGCGGTTCTACTCTGAGCTCCTCCCGAGTGACCGAGCTTTTCACCCTATCTCTAAGGGAGCACCCAGCCACCCTGCGGAGGAAACTCATGGCTGCCTGTATCTAGGATCTTGTCCTTTCGGTCATGACCCAAAGCTCATGACCATAGGTGAGGGTAGGAACGTAGATCGACTGGTAAATAGAGAGCTTCGCCTTGCGGCTCAGCTTTTTCTTCACCACAACAGACCAGTATATCGACCGCATCACTGCAGAAGATACACCGATCTGCCTGTCGATCTATCGCTCCATCCTTCCCTCACTCGTGAACAAGTCCCCAAGATACTTAAACTCTTCCACTTGAGGCAGGAGCTCTCTGCCAACCTGAAGGGGACAAGCCACCCTTTTTCGGCTGAGAACCATGGCCACGGACTTGGAGGTGCTGATTCTCATCCCCGCCACTTCACACTCGGCTGCAAACCATCCCAGTGCACACTGAAGGTCCTGATTTGAGGAAGCCAACAGGACAACATCATCTGCAGAAAGCAGAGACGAAATCCTCTGGTCCCCAAAATGGACTCCCTCTGGCCCCCGACTTTGCCTAGAAATCTTGTCCATATAAATAATGAACAGGACCGGTGACAAAGGGCAGCCCTGCCGGAGTCCAACATGCACCATTAACAAGTCTGTCTTACTGCCGGCAATGCGAACCAAACACCTGCTTTGGTCATATAGGGACCGGACAGCCCTTAGCAGAGGGCCCTGGACCCCATACTCCCAGAGCACCCCCCACAGGTCACCATGAGGGACACAGTTGAATGCCTTCTCCAGATCCACTTTGTGGACTGGACTGGTAGACTGGGGTGGTGGTCCCTCTGTTTAAGATGGGGGACCAGAGGGTATGTTCCAACCTCATGGGATCACACTCCTCAGCCTCCCCGGAAAAGTCTATACCGGGGAGGCTGAGGAGTGTGATCCCATGAGGTTGGAACATACCCTCTGGTCCCCCATCTTAAACAGAGGGACCACCACCCCAGTCTACCAGTCCAGAGGCACTGTCCCCAACCGCCACACGATGTTGCAGAGGCATGTCAACCAAGACAGCCCCACAACATCCAGAGACTTGAGGTACTCAGGGCGGATCTCATCCACCCTCGGTGCCTTGCCACTGAGGAGCCTCTCAACTACTTCAGTGACCTCAGCTTGGGGGATCGACGAGTCCTCAGCCTCTGCTTCCTCAGTAGAAGACATGTTGGCGGGGTTGAGGAGAACCTCCTTACACCGTCCGAGAATGTCCCCAGTCGCAGTCAGCAGATTCCCACTCCCACTCCCTGTGAGCAGGGGCACTGCTTCCCCACTCCTGAGGCGCCGGACGGTTTGCCAGAATTTCTTCGAGGCAGACCGATAATCCTTCTCCATGGCCTCTCCAAACTCCTCCTATACCCGAGTTTTTGCCTCCGCAACCACCCAGGCTGAAGCTCGCTTGGCCCTCCAGTACCTATCAGCTGCCTCCGGAGTCCCCCGAGCCAACCAGGCTTGATAGGACTCCTTCTTCAGCTTGACGGCATCCCTTACATCTGGGGTGTACTAACTAAAGCTCGGATTTTAAATCCTAATGGACAGGACATTTCATTGAAACAAGGTATGCATCTAGGTGAGTTTTACTCTGTGGATGGTGCTGATATTCAGTTGCTTCTGGCTCCGGTCGACGTAGCTACAACATCAACAACCGGAGTGACACGGTATCACTGGAGGAGTCACCAATTTCGGAGTTGGAAAAAACGGCACATTCCGAATTGCTGCTAAAATACAATGACATCTTTTGCTCCTCTGGGAAAAATTCAGGAAAATGCAAACTGATCAAACATCACATTAGAATGGGCGAGCAGGCTCCTATCAAACAGCACCCATATCGTGTGTTCCCTGTGAAACGTATGGAAATAGAGAGACAAGTGGCGGGTCTGCTGGCAGATGGTGTCATTGAGGAGAGCTGCAGCCCCTGGGCATCACCAGTGGTGTTAGTTAAAAAGAAATGTGGCGCCTGGCATTTCTGTATTGAATACAGATGCTTGAATAGCGTGACTGTGAAACTCTCTCACCCACTACCTCGGGTAGATGATACACTGGATGCGTTAGCAGACTGGTATGGTTCAGTACTTCTAATGGGTACTGGCAGGTAGAGGTTGCTGAGGAGGACAGAGAAAAAAACAGCATTTATGATGGGACAGGGACTCTATCAGTGGCAATCCATGCCAATGGGCCGTGTTTTCCAGAATTCTGTCTGCCGGCCTGAAACTAAATCCGAAAAAGTGCCACCATGCGGGAGATCATGTAAGTTTTCTGAACACGGAGAAGGTTCTGGACTGGCCTGTTCCCCAATCACCATCTGAGGTCAGAGCGTTTGTGTGACTCTGTTCATATTACAGACGCTTTGTCAGAGAGTTTTCGAAATATGCCGCTCCACTGAACCAGCTTGTTAGAAGAAGGTAAGAATGTGCCCTTTGTTTGGTCTATTGAATGTGAGGAATCTTTTAATTTCCTGAAAAATGTGTTGTCATCTGAGCCTATAGTGATTCTACTTGAATTCAACGTGCCGTTTAAAATTCACACAGATGCGTCCAACCTGGCGGTCGGTGCTGTGCTCACCCAGGATAGAGACGGCTTGGAGCATGTTGTCGCCTGTGCCAGCTGGGCGTTGAATGTGGATACGATTTCCATGAACGCTCTATCTTTCAATACACGGGATATTAGGGCCTCACAATAGGCCGATCCTGACATCAGAACTGTTTTGGATTGGGCGGAGCAGTCACAAAGGCCTTCTAGGAGACAGTTACAAGGTGCCTCTCAGTGCTTAAAAAAACTTTGGACTGAGTTCAGTAGCCTCTCAATTATTGATGGACTGTTGTGCCACTCTGTCATCTGTTATCTTACTGGTGATCCTATAATACAAATTGTCGTACCCAATGCTATGATTCCTGATATTCTTTTACAGCTGCATGGGGCCCCAGCCTCTGCCCACTTCTCTTCTGAGCATGTGTGGGAGCAGGCAAGAAAATTCTGTTACTGGCCATCCATGTACAGGGACATCAGAGCATGGTGTGAGCAATGCAGAGCATGTCAGATGCGTCAAGGTCCTATTCCATCCCACTGAGCACCTATGGGAGGTTCCCAGACAGTCCGTCCTTTTGAGAGAGTGGCTATGGACATTCTAGAGCTGCCGGTGACCACTAAAGGCAATCGGTATGTGTTAGTTGTTGAGGACTATTTCATGAAATTTGTCAATTTGTGTGCTTTACCTAACTAGACAGCACTAACTGTTGCACATTGTATGTTTGAGGATTACATTTTGACACATAGTGTTCCAGAGACTTTGCATTCGGATCAAGGCCTCCAGTTTGAGGCGGAGATAACCCAGAGCCTCTGCCAGTGGCTAAACATTAAAAAGACACGTATCACTCCCTACCACCCAAAGTCGGATGGTATGGTTGAGCGCTTTAACAGGACATTAACAGCTTAACAGGCTAAGACACTGCTAACCCATGGAGGAGAATGGGATGAGTATGTGAAACATGTTGCTTTCACTTACAATACGTCACCTCACACCAGCACTCATTTCACACTGGACTCTGCCTTCGGCAGTGCGTGCATGCATAGCGAGGCTGCTCATGAGTGTCATAAAATGTATCATGATCAAGGAGTGCGTCACAAGCCCTATACTGTGGGTGCCTTGGTGTGGCTTAACAACCCTGTAGTCGCATGAAGCTGGCGCCCCATTGGAAGGGTCCTTATAAAATTGTTCAGGTCATGGACTCATGTGGTGAACTGGGCTTGACATATCGGATTGTCAATCCTCTGGACTCTGGTGAGAGGGCGCAGGTCATGCATTAAGATAGGATCCGGCCTTATACATTGCCTATTCCTTCTCTGTCACGGACTCAGATACGGCCTACTGTGTTTTATTCTTTCCCGACATCCTCCTCCCCGGCGGTGGATATGCCAGGTAGACAAGAGTGTAATCTCCCTCAGAGTGACCTTAGTGCTCTGCCTGAAGAGCACTGTTTGGAAAAAAAAACAGAACCAACTGTGAGCAGAACAGGGAGGGTTTTGAAACGTCCGGGTCATTTCA
This sequence comes from Tachysurus fulvidraco, assembly GCF_022655615.1. Taxonomy (NCBI): domain Eukaryota; kingdom Metazoa; phylum Chordata; class Actinopteri; order Siluriformes; family Bagridae; genus Tachysurus; species Tachysurus fulvidraco. Next base: position 169,222 of record NC_062541.1, read on the forward strand.
AGCATTTTGTTCTGTATTAATATCACTGTTAGTACTGTCATATTGGTGTAGTGGTGCTATGCTTCTAGTTTGCAATTCTTTGGGGGTTTGTTCAATGCACTGTACTGTTTAAAGAGTGTTTGTGATGCAAAGTTAAAGTATAGAACTGTGCCTTATGATATGTTCCTTATGCACTTTAATGCAGCGTGTATGGTTCATTTAAGGTGTTTTGTTTATGCATGATGCTCATGTGTTTATTGTTCATTGATATAAACGGGACGTTTATTTTGTCGGGGGGGACGTGTGTAACAGACCTAATCTGTGAGTTGGAGTGCATGTTGATGTTATACTTAGCATTGTGTTTTGAGTGTGTAATACATTTTACCCTCGGGGCTCGCCGTAGATGGCATGCGGGCATGCGCATGAGGGGGGGGGGGGTGTTGTTCTCGGTGTGTAAAGTGTAAAGTTTTTGGTGTGGAGCACCACGTTGGTGCGCTGCAAGGAATAATAATAAAAAGAGTTTGTGATCAAATGATGAGCCTCCATTTGTCATTTTGTTATTTACATTAAAGTTTAGGCGAACCCGATGTTAAACGCTCGGTTACAACAGCATAGGCACTATATTTACTAGTACATTAGACTCTGTTGCCCCAATCCGATTACAGAAGGTTAGAGATAAAACGCTTGCACTGTGCTTGCATATGTGGTATAATAGTCATACTCACACCCTTAAAAGAGAAACTACAGCTTCACCTAAGGCTCTAGACAAACTACAGTGCTTTGAAAGCACAGGACAGGAAGAGTTAGATAAACTTATTACAACAGCTAAATCAAGAACTTGTTCACTGGACCCCATTCCAACTAAATTACTGAAAGAAGTGTTATATAAAGCTGGTGAGACTCTTCTTAATATTATTAACTCCTCGTTATCTTTAGGTTACTTCCCTAAATCCTTCAAGTTAGCAGTTATTAGGCCACTCATCAAAAAAACCTAATTTAGATCCTAATGAACTATCAAATTACAGACCTATCTCACACCTTCCATTTATAATGTCTAAAATACTAGAAAAGGTTGTGTCTGTTTAACTGAGCTCCTTCTTACAGGAGAACAATATCCTCGAAGAGTTTCAATCAGGTTTCAGGCCCAATCATAGCACAGAAACTGCACTTGTGAAAATCACACATGACTTGTTCTTAGCTTCGGACCAAGACTGTATGTCACTATTAGTTCTACTTGACCTTAGTTCTGCATTCAACACTATAGATCACAACATTCTCCTAGATTGCTTACAAAATTACACAGGTATTCATGGGCAGGTTTTAAGTTGGTTTAGATCCTACCTGTCTGATTGATACCATTTTGTTGAATTAAATGGTGAATCCTCCAGTTTATTACCAGTTAATTATGGGGTCCCTCAAGGATCAGTCCTAGGACCTCTGCGTTTCTCTATATATATGCTTCCATTGGGGAACATTATTAGAAGACATGGGATTAGTTTCCACTGCTATGCTGACGATACACAGTTATATATCTCATCAAAACCAGATGAAATAGCTAAATTGTCCAAATTAAATCAATGCCTTAGAGAGATAAAAGATTGGATGAGCTGCAATTTTTTGTTGTTAAACTCCGATAAGACAGAAATACTACTTATAGGTCCAAAACCAGTGCACAGAAACTCTCACAATTTAATTCCATTTAGAGGGATGTCCTGTTACTGGTAGTTTGACAGTGAAAGACCTGGGGTCTCATTTATAAAACTGTGCGTAGGATCCCTACTAAATGTTTACGTACGCCCAAAAGCCAAAAATGGCGTACGCCAAAAAAAATTCCGATTTATAAAACCATGCATATGCACACCTGTTGTAACGCCTATTCCATTGACAATAGTTTAAGCATTACAATAAATGAAAGGACTCAGCAGACCAATTTTACGCATGAGTCAAGCGTAAGCCAAAAATGGCGTGCGCCAAAAAAAAAATTCCGATTTATAAAACCGTGCGTACGCATACCTGTAAGCAATGTTCCCTTAATAAATCACAGATCACCTGCAGATGTACGTGAACCAGCCTCAAATCCCACCCTGTACACGCCCATTTTTAACCATAAATAGTCAATACAAATAACTGTGCGGGCACGAGAGTGGACCTGGTTATAATGAGTTTCCTCTGCGCTCTGCGTGTTTAAAAATGGGGTGAGGCGCTAGCGTCTCAGGGGGTAGCCACTGTCGCCTGCAGGTTATAATTATATTTTATTTATATATAAAAGCAACATTGTTATAATTATTTTAAAACAAAATTGTTACATTTTCTACTTTTTAATATTGTTAAACGCACCAAGAAGCCAGCCATCACGTAGTGCGTCTGCATTTAGTCTGTTCCCTACACTGTTATGTGTCAAGATAAAGGAATCATGTGTTTGTCACATACAGAAGACAACAGAAGCGGAGATTCATCAAAATAACAGTTTATTGAACTTGGGTGATGAAAATAAGGTAAATGATGGAGTTCCCACACACGGGATCACTGGATACAGGGCCGCACGGATAAGCTTCTCGGAGGGCGATAACCTTGGATGACTACTGCGTTAGAGAGAGATAAAGAGTCGGGTTAGTAGACACAGCATGCAAAAGCAGCTAGCGTATACGAGACTGGACAAGGTGTGTGAGTGTCTTTTATAAGTGGTGGTAATGACGGGTGCTAGGTGACGGTGATGTGGATCTGGTTTGCTGAGTGAGAGGAGAACCTAGCGATTCCGTGACAGTACAACAGCACATGAAGCGTGAACCAGGCCATACGGCATGACCAAATATTCCCAGTGGCCTGTAGGATTCACAAAGGTGGTCTTCCACTCGTCTCCCTTCCAGATACGAATGAGATTATAGGCACTGCGAAGGTCGAGTTTGGTAAAGATCTTGGCACCTCAGAGCTGTTCGAGCGCCGCTGGAACGAGGGGGAGTGGATAGTGGAATTTCCTGGTAATTTTGTTTAATCCTCTATCATCAATACAGGGACGTAACCCACCATCCTTTTTAGCGACGAAGAAGAAAGGTCTTACCCTTGAGCCAGCGCCTCCCTGATGTACTCGTTCATGGCTTCTTACTCGGGGATCATCAAGGAATAAATTTTCCCTTTCGGCACTGGTTCACCCGGAATAAGGTCAATGGCACAGTCCCAAGGCCGGTGAGGAGGTCATTTTGATGCTCTCTTGGGACAAAAGATATCTTTGATGGCGGCGTATTCTGGTGGGGGTAGAGACAGATACGTTATTCTGAGGGCTTTCAATAGAGGTGCTGCATACCTTCAGCGGTTGCGGAGGATGACAAGGTTTAGGGATTCGTTGAAAGCACCGAGGAAAACAATGATCACTCCAACGCCTCACTTCACCAGTGTCCCAGGAGAGTTCTGGATGATGCTGCGTCAGCCAGGGTCTTCCCAGGATCACCTCGGCCGTTGAGTTCTCCAGGACCAGAAGCTTGATCTTCTCCTGATGGAGGCACCCCACGGTCAGCGTGATTTCACCTGTGCAGTGATGGGTGGAGGACAGATTGAGTGGTTTGCCAGGCACTGTGTGGACGGAGTCTCCAGGGTATCTGTTCCCTCGGAATGTTGAGTCGGATACAGAGCTGGGCGGAAATAAAGTTCCGGCTGACCCCGAATCGAGCAAGGCAGACACTAATGGACAGGTGGGGATGAGATAACTGAACTTTTGTGGAAAGTGGAGTGGTAATGTGGATTTCAGGTTGAACCGTACTCACCAAGGCTCTCAGAGGATGAACGGGACAGTCGCTAATGGAATGTCCCTTGCTCGCACAGTACAAGCAGAGACCCTGGGTCAGCTGTCGATGACATTCTGCTTGCGAGATCCTGGTGGAGTCGAGCCGCATGGGTTCAGGCCCGAGAGAAGGCTGTTCAGGCAGGTGCGGTTGGGGAAGAACTTTTGAGGTGCAGGATAACATACGACTTTCGGTCCAAATGGCACGTTGGATGAAATTCTCCAACCCCATGGTGTCATCGAAAACTGATAACTGGAGGTGAAGTTCTGGTTTTAAGCCATTCCGGTAAGTGGTTATCAAGCACTCGCTCATCCCAACCACGAGCTTCCGCTAGCATGCGGAACTGCAGAGAGTAGTCGGCTGCCAAAGATCTTCCCTGTTTGATATTATAAAGTTTATCACACACGGTTGTATCGCCAGCAGGAATGCCAAATACCTCTTGGAAGTAAGCAGTGAACTCTTTGATGGAATACAAGAAAGATCCGTCTTGGTGCCAGATGGACTTGGCCCACCGGAGCGCTTTTCCGGTGAGTAATGAGATGATGAAGGAGATCTTACTGTGATCTGTGGGAAAACAAGATGGTTGCATTTCAAAAATCAATGAACACTGGTTGAGAAATCCCTTACGATCCCTTAGGATAAAGTGTCGGGTTAGTAAACACAGCATGCGAAAGCAGCTAGCGTGTACGAGACTGGACAAGGTGTGTGTGTGAGTGTCTTTTATAAGTGGTGGTAATGACGGGTGCCAGGTGACAGTGATTAGTACTCAGGTGATGTGGATCTGCTTTGCTGAGTGAGGGGAGAACCTGGAGATTCCGTGACAGTGTTGAACCAGGCCAGCGTGCCACAATGTTTGTGAGGATCATGTTGGAGTCACATATGATTTGCACATTAATAGAATGCACATGCTTTCTATTAACATAAGCAAATTCATTTTCAGATGGTGCCCTTATAGGAACATGAGCGCAGTGAATTGCGCCGATTACATTTGGGAAACCAGACATTGCTGCAAATTGCATTTTAATTTCGGCCTGTTCTTGCACAGTGTATGGGAACCTGATGTATCGACTACCCATATTAAGTATACCATTCAAAACAACAGACATTATGGCACTCAGATGGCTGTGATATACCAGGACCTATAGGGTGAGATGATGGATTCCAATAGAATTATTTCATATACAAAAAGGTCTTAGACACAAAGTTGAGGATTATTTATATTTTTTATATAAATAATTTACCTGTCTGCCAATTCTCGCTGAAATCAGCCGGTTGCCAAGAACCCCAGAGTGGTGAGGACTTGTATTTCGAATGGGATGGCATGGTTCCGGCGTGTTGCCCTCTCTAATACTGGACCCAATTCAACACATATATCTAAGAGCACAGCTCTAGGGAATCTAAATCGGCTTATTAGCCAGTCATCATAATGGGCCAGGAAATCATCATGGTCCCTGAAAACTCGTTCTCTCCTTATTCTGCCATTGGCGTAATCCTCCAACAGTGCCAGCAGTGCCATCATGAAGCATTACATACCCGGGTCACCGGAGGATTTATATGTTTCTAGCAATTAGACTGATCGTTAACACCTTGACAAAATCACAGAATTAATTTGTGGGCGAAAATTTAAGATGAAAATGTTATAATGAGCACATGCTTCTTCATGACGGTTTTGTAATGAACACCGTAATAGTTAGGACCGATGATGAGTAGCGATTGTGCTTCATGGCTGTATTTGCAAGCTTTGACATTTTATGATATATGTACATTAAAACCTGTTATGGACTTCGCCCCCCTATTTTCATGATTTTCGCCTACATGACCTACCCACCTAAAAAGTGGTACAGCTCCCTCATACTTTGACACACAGGGGTGAGCCTGGTCTCATTGGAAAGAAGTCTCTAGTTTCAGATCCAAGTGTCAGGGTGATTCTAGGCCTTACTGACACAAAGTTACAGAGGCTAGAATGGAGGGTTATGATTTCCGTCTGAGTTGTTTACTGATAAACTGATTAATCTTATTGCTGTAAAACATGTTAGGAGCTAAACAACAACTGAGGGTGATAGCCACATGTTTTGGCTTTCACCAAAAAAAATTAAAGTCAAAAGACTCAAAAATGGATTTTCTATGAATATTTTTCTACGGACATGTCCGTCCATTCATGTTTTTCTTGTTTACTTTTTTACTGTACAACTTTGAATTAAAAGACTGCATGCTCAGTTTAAAAGGCCTAAAACAAAGAGAACCCCTCTGCCTAGAAGCCTGCTATGAAAAAAAGGCCTGTAACCTGACACCCTGAGGCGTGAGAGTGTGAAAAAGTCGAGAATTGAGCAATAAAACCATTGCGCACTGTCTACTGCGCAGCGCACACTTCATAGATGTGTCATGTTGCATATCGTTGGAATCGTCTCCTTATTGGCTAAAGAGCTGTAAAGGTCCCGGATCATGAAATTGCTACTGGAGGGAGCAAATGTCAGTCAAATGGAGGGTGTCCCACCTAGGATGGACAGACATCATTGGCTTCTCAGCCGTCTATCTCTGCACTACAGGCGCCGGTTTGGCTCATGTGAGGGCTTGTTTGATTCGTTAGGCCCTGGACTACAAATCTAACGCAACAGTGTAGTTTTATAAGCCTCATGGGAGAAGTGAGAGCTGAAACAAAGGACGGAAGTGAACTGCTGTTTACAGTTGTAATGGGTCTGTCTGTGTTTTCCCCTTGTTTCTGTCTGCCGTCTCTCCCTGGTATTAATTGTTTTGCTCCGCCCACTCATTGCTCACCATGGACACTAATCACATTCCATCTCTTCCCCAGGTGTCTTGTCTTTGTCTCTAATCGTCTCTGCTTGGTTATTGGCTCCTGTCCACTATATCTACTCTGTCTGTTCACTTCCCTGGTGTTGGTCGTTGTAGGTGTTTGGTTCATGTTGTTCTCTGTTCCTGTTCCGTGTCCTGATCTGTTATGCCTGCCTGTATGTTTGTTTCTTGTTTTTGTCCAGTAAAGTCCTATCTGCATTTGGATCCTCTCTTGCCTTTTGTTTCACCGTGTCACATCGTGACAACAGTTTTCGGTCAGAAATGGAATATTTGTGAGGTGAGCGTTTTGGATTAAAGTATTTTGGATAAAAAGGCTTACATATTCCAGTTCCTTGGACTCTTGGGGATTTTTTTACAAGCATTTGTTTTGGAAAATATTACCCCAGTGAAGAAAGGGAAGCGTTTAAAGTAAGTAAACAACTGGACTAGCGCCGCCTAGTTCAGGTGACTTGGATTGAATTAGTATGATGGCTATAAATCATATTATGCTTTGTGTGTGGGCTTAATAAAATCCTGAGAGTCTAAGCCTTCAAACAATATAAAATTGAACTGTGTATTTACAGGATTTAATGCTTAAAAGCTACAATGAAGTTGATGCAGCCTCATCCCCTAGTGGGTCCATATTTCGTTTTTACACTGTGTTCTGCAGTTTTCTAATAAAAGGGTATTTCATGCTATTCTGTTACACATGTAGCCGCACCATCTCCTCCTGTGCATGTGACTGTAATGCAGCGCTGAGTATTCATTCATTCATCTTCTACCGCTTATCCGAACTACTCGGGTCACGTGGAGCCTGTGCCTATCCTCAGGTGTCATTGGGCATCAAGGCAGGATACACCCTGGACGGAGTAGTGCTGATTATGATTATTTTATTTTTAATACATTTTGAAATACGTTTGGATTTTACTAGATGTATATAGTGTAGCGTCTGGGACAGGTCATTTTAGATTTCATATCCCAGGCACCCTAAATTTCAACATCTACTCCTCAATTAACTGATGAGCAACCCAGTTTTACACACACACCTGGCTCCAGAATGACTGGAGCCTACACAAAGACCAGATAACCCCATGCGGCTTCTCCGATTGAACTCATAGGGCCCTAAATCAGAACACACACAAACACAATGAGACATTCCTTTTACTAATAAAACCCGAAGATAAGATACTCTAAGGTTCTCATTCTTATAACAGTTTTTTGTAATGTGTTCTTCTTTAAGGCTTGCCTGACTTAAAATTATTTGCTCCTTAATTCCCTGACAAGGGTGTATTTTATTCATGCGTCAGAAAACATTGTATTTAACATCCGTTATACTCTAATTACTGATCATGGCATGTTAATGTATACCTGTTCTAATGCTGTATGCTCCTTTAAGGTCTGATGTCAGAATGTATACGAAGCTATCGTTTTCTTTTTACTTCCCTAATGAAAGTGCATCTTGTTTTATGTTTCATTTTTTGTTTCTTTGCCTTTATAAGAACACAATATCATATTAACATCAGTTACCCTTTGATTACTGATCTGTGTATATAATGTACCGCTGCCTTTATACCGTCATTACCCTTCATGTTTAGTATCCAAATGACCACAAAATTATCAGTTACTCGTTTTTTTAAACAACGGTGTATTTTATTTGAGCACGAAAGGCGCCATACCGTCTTAATACTCCCTGGATCAAACTTTAAAGTCATCTAAAAGTTTGATGGCTAAACCACGCCCACAGACACCTGAAACAAAGGGAGTTTTTCCCTCCAAAAATCCTGACCGAAGTATTGGTCATCTCCCCAAAGATGGGTGGAGTTCGCGACCTTTAAATTGTCACAAACACCACTAATCCGTGGTCAGACTTTCGGAACAGCTTTGGTCCGCGAAGCAAGGGGGTATGTGTGGAGACGACTCCATCTTCCTTCAAAGAAGTTCCAGCAAGCTTCACTTCCAAGAACAACAACTATTCTGATCTTCAGGAGAACTTGGAAGAACGTCTGACCCCACCCTAACTGACTTTTCAGAGATTTCTCTGTTGCATCCGGACTCTTGTTCAGTAAGCCAATGCAAGTAACCGTTTCCTTTACCAACCAATTTAGATGCGTAATTTTAAGTAGGAATCTTTCATTGAATCATAAGATGAATTTAAGTTTCTGTGACGATTTCCCAGTTAGGGTGTGATTAATTTTGAAGTTTAAGCTTGCCATTCCTTTCCTTCGTTTCTCTAATTTCTTCTTTCCAGTCTCTTCCTCCCTTTCCTCAATTTTAATTTTTGTTTTATTTTTTATCTTTTTCGGACCTTTGTTTATACCTTGCTTCGCGAGCCAAAATCGCTACAATAGCCTAAAACAATCGGCACAAATAACACTGTTGGATTTAATCTTCATGATAATGTGGATATAACGTATGAAATGGAGTGAAAATTAAATGTCATTAATTCTTATTGTTCTCACATGAATTTTCTACAATCTAACTTCAGTTCACGACCTCACCATCTGTGTCGCCAATTCCCTTTGTCTCCAGAATGTGCGTACGCACGTCTCAAAGTTTGCTTATAGGTGCGCACATTTTCCCATCAAGTTTGTTTTTTATAGATCACAACCTTTGCGCGAAAACTGGTGTACGTGCGTTTCCAGCCCCGTTTTGTGCGTACACACGCTTTATAAATGAGACCCCTGGTGTTTATTAGACAGTAACTTGTCTTAATAATATAATATCACCCATACCACAAAAACAGCCTTCTTTCACGTTAGAAATATTGCCAAGCTGAGAAACATCCTGTCTGTATCTGATGCTGAGAAGCTAGTTCATGCCTTCATGACCTCTAGACTGAACTATTGTAATGCATTACTAGGTGGTTGTCCTGCATCTTTATTAAATAGGTTACAGTTAGTCCAAAATGCAGCTGCCAGAGTTCTCACTAGGACAAGAAAGTATGACCTTTAACCCCAATGTTATCATCTCTACACTGGCTACCTGTTAAGTTTAGAACTGATTACAAACTGCTGCTACTTACGTACAAGGCTCTTAATGGTTTAGCTTCCATGTATCTAACTAGTCTTCTAACACGTTACAATCCTTCACGCTCTCTGACATCACAAAACTCAGGACTTCTGCTAGTTCCCAGAATATCTAAGTCTACTAAAGGTGGTAGAGCGTTTTCTTATTTAACTCCCAAACTTTGGAATAGTCTTCCTGATAGTGTTTGTGGCTCAGAGACACTTTTCCAGTTTAAATGTAGATTAAAAACTTATCTCTTTAATCAGGCATACACATAATACATCCCATAATATTGTGCACTATTACATTAGACTTGCACATTTTTTATGAACAGCAGATATGTTAATCCCTTTAACCTTTTTCTCTCTTTCTACCCATCCCGAGGCATCCAGACATTGTATAAGCTCCGATCATCTTCCGTGCGATGAAGATGTTGGACCTCCACTGAGATGAGGCTGACTCTGTAAAGATCCTGAGAGGAGATCTGAACTCCATGTGATCTTTACACCAATACAACAGTTGTTTGACTGTATATTTGTAATCACACCCTCTAGTGTCACCCATATGAGGATGTCATCCCCCTTGAGTCCGGTTCCTCTCAAGGTTTCTTCCTTTACCAATTTAAGTGAGTTTTTCCTTGCCACTGCTGCCTGAGACAGCTCAGACTTGCTCATTGGGGATAAATACAAACATGCATACATACATACATACATACATACATACTGTGAACTATATATATATATCTGAATTTTTATTATATTAATTCTTTATATTACTCCTTATGTTTACCTTCTGTTCTATGTTTATGTTCTGTAAAGCTGCTTTGAGACAATGTCCATTGTAAAAAGCACTATACAAATAAACTTGAATTGAATGACAGATCATTCAAAAAAAAAGAAAAGATCTCTCCGGTACTGTGGCGCAGTAATCGATGTGAAACTTGACTGGAAGCCAATGCAGTGAGGATAAGATAGAGGTGATGTGTTCATATCTTCTGGTTCTAGTTAGGACTCTAGCTGCTGTGTTCTGGACTAACTGGAGCTTGTTTATGCTCCTACTGGAACATCCAGACAGTAAAGTATTACAATAATCCAACCTAGAGGTAACAAATGCATGAACTAGTGTTTCTGCATCATGTAATGACATCAGAAAATATGACTTGAGCCAGGAGAGGGCTGTCCCTTTAACCCCAACAACATGTTCTTGCCTATCATGTAAAATAGCAATGTTGTCAAAGCCTGCACTAAGATCAAGTCACACCAGTAAAGAGACACAACACTGATCAGAGGCCAGTAACAGGTCAACAGCACTTCTGCCCAGACCGACATAGGAATAATATTCATAAATTGTATCAGTTGTGATTTAGGTCCCATCATAGCACAGAGACAGCACTGGTTAAAGTTGCTAAGTTTTATAAAAACAAGATTAAATGTAAGACAATACGAGCAAGGTATAGGGTGTTCATTTCTGTTTTCTTTTTTCGATTATGTTATCTAATTTTGAGAAAGAATGTTGTGATTATTGCAACTTGACAATTGAGGTTATACTTTGTTCTTTATGATATTTGACAATACATGCATCTCATACAATCACAATCAAATAATAATTTTGTTTAAACATTTAAAATATTATTTTTCTTGAAACATAAACAAAAGCAAATTAAGAATATATGTCTAAAAGGAAACTTGAGACCTAATTTTACATGAAATCAGTCTCCTAATACTATTCAAAATCTCCTGCAGTTTTAATCCATATATAATAGGATTGAATAAAGGGGGGATAAGTAAATATTCGACTGATATGATCATGGTAATAATGTGGGGAATTTGTTTGGATTCTATTCTAGAATTAATAATTTCAAAACACACGTTGACAGAAAAAATAATGAAAATTATCAGATGTGGTAAACAGGTTTGTAGAGCTTTTCTTCTGAAATCTTTTGAATTCTTTAAACACACAGAAAGTATCTTAACATACGAGTAGATTATGAAGATCACTGGAGGAAATACAGTAATGCTGAAAATAAAAAGCCCATATATGTTATTAAGAGATGTTTCTTTACAGCTTAATTTCACAATTGAAAAATTATCACAGTATATTCTGTTTAATTTAAATTTGCAAAGCTGAAGGCGAGATGTTAGTAGGACTGTTATACCAATCGTACAAGAAGGCAAAAACCATGACAAAAATAAGAGTTTTTTGACAATGTGCATTTTTAAAATAGTTGCATAGTGTAATGGTTTACAGATAGACACATATCTGTCATAGGCCATAGCTGATAACAGAACAAATTCTGATGAAGCATAGGTGTACATACAAAATGCCTGAAATATACAAGCTTCATAAGAAGCGATTTGATTTTCAGACATTAAATCAGTGAGCAGTTTAGGATAAAGAGCAGTCGATCCAAACAGAGAATTACAAAGCAAAGCTGCAATGAAAATGTACATGGGCTCATGCAAGTGTTTGTTTTTGTATATGATAGAAATGATAACAGTATTAAAGCAAATTATCATTAAATAAACAGTGAGAGCAAATGTAAAATAAAAGTATCTGTAGTACTCTAAACCCACATGTCCCTCCAGAGTGAAATATGTAATGCTGGTAGAATTATCCATTTATTTCCTAAAATAAAGCTAAGTGATATTATAGCAGTTATTCCTAATGTAGACACTGAAGGTGTGGTGAGGAAATCATGATATTTATACTCTCTCCATGGCTCAGATTCCAATGCGACAGGAAATAATTGAAAAAGCTCACCCTCCTTCATGATTATTGCTGTAAACATCTCTGCGAATAACAGAAAGTCTGAGACAGACACAAATCTGGACAAAGGACAGTTTAGCAAAGAGTTTCAAGTCAATTCAAGAGTTCATTGTCTTGTGTACATCAAACAGTGTGTTATATAAGGTGTGAATTACAAATTCATAATTACAAAATAACTCATAGTACAAATGAAAATGCAGAGGAGATTGCTGACTTGTTCTGACTGGTGTTCACGTGTGTTTGCTTGGCTGAGTACTTGGATTTTTGTTTTAAGTTTATACTAGATCCCTTTCCTTACAAAGGTTGAACAACCCATTGAAAGCATCTTAAAATATACTTGCTCAAAACATTTTTATTTTTGATATTGCTCATTTTATTTGCTTTCCTGAGCATCTACTAGCTGGGAAGCCTGTTTGCATCACTAACCCACTAACGCAGTTACCACTAGTTGTTTGCACCCTCTCACACCAATTATCTTTGTTGTACTTCCTCTAAAACACCGTTGCTTGTGTGTCTGCCTTTGAGTGCAGATGAGGACATGTTGGAGTTACACTCAGTTGAATTGGAGCTGGAGGCTGTGGAGAAATTTCATCATGGATGACTGCTCATCAGTTAAAGCTCAATCCTACAGTAGCAAAACTGAACTGCTGTTCATCCCAGGTGATTCATCCAGGTATATGAAAGTGACATGACATACGGCTAAGTATGATGACCCATACAGAATTCGTTCTCTGCATTTGACCCATTCAAAGTGCACACACACACAGCAGTGAACACACACACACCGTGAAAACACACCAGGAGCAGTGGGCAGCCATTTATGCTACGGTGCCTGGGGAGCAGTTGTAGGGTTCGGTGCCTTGCTCAAGGGCACCTCAGTCATGGCCGCCCGGGACTCGAACCCACAACCTTAGGATTACGAGTCAGACTAACTAACCATTAGGCCACGACTTGCCCATAATGACGAAACGATGAACTGTGAGTCTCCCATTTCCAGTGGAGACTACAGGACTGACTCCAAGCAGTGCACATATCCTCGCACAACGATCTGATCTCCCCTTCAGCCACAGCTCGCAACCTTGGGGTAAATATGGACAATCAACTGTCCTTTTCCTCTCATGTTGCTAATTTGACTTGCTCATGTCGGTTTCTTCTCTACAACATTAGAAGGATTCGGCCATTTTTGTCCACACAGACTGCTCAGGTACTTGTTCAGTCTATTATCATTTCTAGACTGGATTACTGAAATGCACAGCTGGCAGGTCTACTTATGATGCAATCCATCCTCTGCAAATGATCCAAAATGCAGCTGCCCGGCTTGTTTTCAACCTGCCAAAGTTCTCGCATGCTGTGATCCTTCCACTGGCTTCCTGTAGCTGCACGCATCAGATTCAAAACACTGATGCTGGCCTACAAAGCCAAAAATGGACCAGCCCCCTCTTACCTCAAAGCCCTCATCATTCCTCGCACTGCACCCCGCACCCTCCGATCTACCAGCACTGCTCGACTGGTTCCACCATCTCTCAGGGTAAGAGGCAAGTATACTACAAGACCCTTCTCTGTTCTGGCACTGAGGTGGTGGGATGAACTTCCCCTAGAGGTCCGGACAGCTGAGTCACTGGCTATTTTCCAGCGGCAGTTGAAGACCTACTTATTCAGGAAACACTTCAACTAGCACTTCCTTCCTTATCTTTTGCATTTAAAAAAACAACCTTTGACATATTTCATTGTAACTTTGAACAAATGGCATTGATGTATTCAATTTTAGAGATTTAAGCACTTATGTACGTCGCTCTGGATAAGGGCGTCTGCCAAATGCTGTAAATGTAAATGTAAATGAGAAGCAGATCCGTAACCAACAGATGAAGCGGGCCTAGCTGCAGGAGCTGTGGAATCCTCCCAGACAGATGCTCACCTGTTTCTCTGTCCAAGCCCAGTGCACCCAGGAAGTGGACAGTCCAGGTGTCGTTCACTCCAGTGCCAGGGTACCACAGATCCTGGGTAATGCAGCAGCAGAAGACACAAGCCTGGACTCGGGTTGCACAGTTTCACATTATGTGGCTTGGACTACTTATTAAGTCCTTATCTCTGTCTTTGTTTTATGTAGCACCATGGTACAGGAGAAATGTTGTCTCATTTCACAGTGTCCTGCAACAGCTCTATGTGGTTGTAATGACAATAAAAGCTTCTTGACTTGACTTGACTTCTTGACTTAATTGAAACTTGTCTTAAACCAAGTGACTACATCAGTCTAAACTCATAGAAAATAACCAGAACAATCCCAGGTTTTTATTTAGCACAGTGGCTAGATTAACAAAAAAAAAACCCAGAAATCTGAACACACTATTCGATCACAGATCAGTAGTGAGAACAAAATAGTTTATGTTTAACATGTGAGAGCATCTTGTGATTCAGTCTAACCTAAAGCTCTACACTCACAGCTACAGTGCTTTACAAGTACAGGACAGGAAGAGTTAGATAAACTTATTACTACAGCTAAATCAACAACATGTTCACTAGACCCCATTCCAATTAAATTACTGAAAGTAGTGTTACATAAAGCTGGTGAGCCTCTTCTTAATATTATTAACTCCTCGCTATCTTTAGGTTACGTCCCTAAATCTTTCAAGTTGGCAGTCATTAAGCCCCTCATTAAGAAACCCAATTTAGATCCTAGTGAACTATTAAATTACAAACCTATTTCACATCTTCTGTTTATGTCTAAAATACTAGAAAAGGTTGTGTCTGTTCAACTGAGCTCCTTCTTACAGGAGAACAATATCTTTGAAGAGTTTCAGTCAGGTTTCAGGCCCCATCATAGCACAGAAACTTTGCGACTTCCGGGTTAGAGTGAACGCTGGTGCATCTTCGCTGCTGCTGCTCTCCCTGATAACAATAATTATACACTGCGTAAACTACAATGAGGATCAATTGTTTATGGCTTGTACTTGCCTGGACTGTGCTGCCTTTGTACAGTCCATAGTTTCAATGCTCTGCTGCTGCACTTTTGAATGTTTCAACACCTCCTGCACTGCTTGCTCATCCGGACATCTTATATCTGCCAAGAAGGACATATATTCATCGTGGCTTTCGGCGGAACTTTTGGTATAATAAATCCAGTGATATAAAGTCATTATGGTCAGCTGTTCGACACCCACCAAGGAGCGCTGGTCACCGCGCTGGTCAGCATGTGCTGGCGAACCTGGCTAACTCGGCTAACTTGGCTACCAGACCAAACAACAACAAGTTCCAGTCTTCTTAACATTCGCCGAAACATGGCAGCAACAAAATGACTTTATTGTACTCGATGACGCCATTCCGCCAGGGTTTGTTTACATATCTCAACCACATGATTCTGGTCGAGGAGGAGGTCTGGAGATAATCTACCGTGAGAGGTGGAGGCTGATGTCTTGAATGTTTCTGCCTCCCACTAGTTTGAGCCTGCAGTTTGTCGGCTCTCTGGATCTACTCCAACTATTAGCACTGTATATTGACCACCAAAATTTAACAAGGATTTTATTCCTGATTTTGCTGCTTTTTTTTAATCAAATAACTACAACAACTCTCACCAAATATAATTCTTGTGGGGGATTTCAATATTCACATAGATGATGTTCACAACAATATTACTAAAGAAGTTACATCTTGTCTGGATAGCTTCGGACTGCAGCAACATGGGAATTTTCCACACATACTAAAGGACACACTTTGGATTTAATCTGTTGTTCAGGTGTCTCTCCAGAAAACCTTAATGCAAACTTTTTTCCATGTTCTGATCATCTGTTACTGTATTTTAATGTTAATCTGCCACTTTTCAAATCAAATTCTGCACATATGGTATCATTTTGGAAAATCAAGGACATTAATTCGAACAGCTTGTCTTTAAGCATTGCATGTCTTGGTCTCTCAGTATAATAATTAATCTCCAAAATTTACTGAATAATTTTGCTCCACTTAAGACTAGGACCGTCTCGTTTGCTGTTACTTCACCCTGGTTTACTCCTTTTCTCAGGCAATTAAAAGCAAAAGGACAACGACTCGAAAGACTTTTTATAAGACCTGGCCTTACTGTGCATAAGGAAATGTATTCAGAACATATGTCTCACTATAAAGAAACTATTGCTAAAGCTAAATCTACATACTATTCTGGTTTAATTGGTTCAAATGAAGGGAATTCAAGGGTTCTTTTTTCTTTATTGGAAAATTTTACAACACCTCCTGACTCACTTCCCTCTCATTTGTATTCATCTGATTACTGTACTACTTTAGCATCATTCTTTACTTAAAAAATTTAAGCCATTCATAATCAACTTGTGGCCACTCCTGTCTCTACTCCATGTGTCTCAGTTTTACCTGCTCCCTCACAACTGTTCTCTGAGTTTATTCTGACCTCAATTGATGATACTTGTGTTCTTGATCCTTTACCATCTGTCCTTGTTAAGGCTACTGATTCCTCTCTGTCCCATTTTATTATGGATTTTATTTATTCTTCCCTTTCCACTGGATTTGTTCCTTCTCTTTTCAAAACAACCTGTAACTCAAATTCTAAAGAAACCAGGATTGGATACCAATAACCTTTTATTTCTAAAATTTTGGAAAAAGTTGTTGCTGCTCAACTTCATATTCATTTGTCTGGCAATAATCTATATGAACAATTCCAATCTGGTTTTCACCCATTTCATAGCACTGAAACAGCTCTATTAAAATTACAAATGATTTGCGTATAGAAGCTGGTTCTGGTTTACTATCCATCCTCCTACAGCTTTACCTGAGTGCAGCTTTTGACAATTTCCCACGATATTATTTTAAACAGGTCGGCGCACCTGCCCCGCCTTCCAGCCGGCAACACAGAGAAGCCTTGACGGAATATTAGGCACTTCCGGACTGCTATTCCCATAAAGCCCCACGCCGGACTAATTATGCCACCAGCTGTTTCCCATTTCCCACGCTATAAAGACTGAACTTGAACTTTCCCCCAGTGTGAAGTCTCGACTAGCGTTTGCTGTCATTCTGAGCGTTTTCCTGTTGTTATTCTGTTTTCGGTTTTGACTCTGTTTTGGTATTCTGATTCTCTGATTGTTTGCTGCCTGCCCTGACCTTCTGCCTGCCTTCTCGTTTATGATTCTGTGCCTGCCCTTCGATATCGCCTTGCCATGTTTTAACTCTACCTGTCTGTATTTGATCTGTCTAATAAACTCACGCTGCACATGGATCACCAGCCGTATGACCTCTCCTTACACTTTCCACTATTGGCATCACCAATACACCTTTGAAATGGTTTCATTCATATCTCTCTGATAGCACACAGTTTGTTCAAATAAAATCATTCAACTCTTCGGTAACCCAGGGCTCTGTCCTGGGCCCTTTGTTATTTATTACCGACCTTTTACCCCTTGGACATATTTTTCATAAGCATCAGGTTAAGTTTCATTGCTATGCTGATGACACCCAGCTCTACCTTTCTACGAAATCGCATTCCAAACTCCCTCCATCTGCTTTTTTTGATTGTCTCATTGACATAAAATCTTGGTTTTCTGCAAACTTTCTTAAACTAAATAGTAATAAAACTTAATAGTAATAAAAAATTTCTCATTATAGGCACAAAATCTGTGCTTTACAAATTTTCTAATTTTCTTATTTCCATTGATGAATCTCTCATAGCTCCCTCATCTCAGGTTAAGAGTCTTGGTGTCATCTTTGATCATACCCTTAATTTTACCTCTCATGAAAATAAGGTTACTCGGGCTGCATACTTTCACCTTCGAAATATCAATAGGCTTCGTTCCTTTCTCATGACTCAATCAACCGCCACTCTTACTCACAGTCAAGTAACCTCCAGGCTTGACTATTGTAATTCCCTTCTTATTGGGCTTCCTCACAAAACCCTTCATAAGCTGCAACTCCTTCAAAATTCTTCTGCCCGTATTATCACTCGTACTTCCTCTATCCATCATATTGCACCTGTTCTGGAACAGCTACACTGGCTTCCCATTATTTTCTGTATTAAGTACAAAATTCTTCTTCTAACATTTAATGCTATCCACAATCTTGCACCTTCATATCTTCTTGATCTTCTTCATACTCCAACATTAACTCGCACTCTTACATCTTTTTCCACTCATTTCATTGTTCCTTCTGTCCGTCTTGTAACAATGCGGAATAGAGCTTTCAGTTACTCCACACCTCAGCTCTTTGATTTTGATTGTTTCTTGTTTTTTTGTACAGTGACCTTGAGTTTTCATAAAGTTGCCTTTAAATAAAATGTATTATTATTATAATTATTATTGATATGACATTAAATATAATCTGTAAACTCTTTTTTATGTAAGCTTGCTGTCAATACTTCGGAACATTGTCATTCTAAATCTATTATAGATTGTGATGGGGTGTCAATATTATTTTATCCCTTATATAAGCTTTTAGAGACTCTCAACATAATGAAACAAAGTAACACATATTTTATTAGTCCAAATGTTCTATATTGGTCAACACAAAGCTCTAAAACCATTGAGTTGATTCCACATTTTCTGTTATAATAACCTCCAGTTTTCAGAAAAGGCTTTCTACTAGAATTTGGAGCATGGATGTAGGGATTTGTGCTCACATTTGTGTGATGTCACTTGTCTGCATACTTTAGCCATTGTATGTCAAGTATGATCACTATTTAAAAACTAATAAATAAATAAATAAATCTAAAAATATATAAAAACTGTGACAGTAAGATAAGCTACAAATTTTAGTTTCCCTTTAACACAGATCAAGCTCATCACATAATTTAATTCTGTTTAAATCTTTGAAGTACTTTTGGTCAGTTACACAGTTATAAGCACTCAGTCATATTAAAAATATTTCCAAAGCATTAACTCTAAAGGGGTTTAATTATGAGTGCTGTGTTTATGTGCTGTAATAAAAGGTCTAGGGAAATTACCCTCCCAAAGAAATTAGTGGACTGAAGATGCTGGACAACAGTCTAAACAAACATGTTTATCTGCCCTTTAGCACAACATGAGGGATAAGGAAACTGACTTCTGGGAATCTGGTGTACAGGGAATTTCTAATGACTAGTGTTTATCTCTGTAATTTATACCTAATATAGAAGAAGTTTTGTATGAATATAAAATATCTATGATTTTAATAATAGATATAATAGGATAAAATACTTTAACAATAAAACACTTTAACAATATTATTATTATTATTATTATTATTATTATTATTATTATTATTATTATTATTATTATTATTATTATGTTTATTTATTTATTTATTTATTTATTTATTTATTTATTTATTTATTTTCTAATAAAAACTGCATCTTTTATACTAAAATGTTTTATTATTTGTTCATACCCCTGCTATTTATGCATAAATATATCCAGTAAATGAAGTGATTCATTAGACATCACATCTTTGTAACAGGACGTTCTACTGCTGTAACTGGAATATAAACAAACCCTGAACATTGATGATTTAAGGTGTTAAGGTAATCTCCACACGATGGTCCTACAGTAAGCAGTTCTTCTGCATGGTAAAGTATATTGAGGTGTTTACAGTGGAGTGTTTATTTGTGAACGTAAATGTATATTTAAGTTTTAAAGTTTTTTCAATACATTCCAAATTGTTCTACTGGCAACTGGTTAGACCAAGTGGTTCTACTGGCTAGACCAAGTGTACCAAAAACAAATATTTCCTGCTATAGGGCACATTTGGGAAACAAGAAATACCAAACTTCACTCACAATTAAACATTTGTGATGATTTG
Source organism: Tachysurus fulvidraco (assembly GCF_022655615.1). Taxonomy (NCBI): domain Eukaryota; kingdom Metazoa; phylum Chordata; class Actinopteri; order Siluriformes; family Bagridae; genus Tachysurus; species Tachysurus fulvidraco. Next base: position 189,300 of record NC_062541.1, read on the forward strand.
AAAACAATGGATGGGTTCAAACCAAAGGTCCCATGTCCTAAGTTGGTCAACAACTCTAGATGTTAAATAAATATCAGGAAATTAAATTCAGATATATATTTTTTATTTCAAACCCAAATGTCTTTACTATATAGTAAAAACAACAGAAGTAACCTTGTTACAATACATGGGCCTGATTACAGGAATATCATAGACTCAAGTATACCAGCAAAAAGGCCATATTAAAATATTGTTGTTATTTTAAATACATTTAGAAGAACATATTGTGTTCTAATGCAATATTTAGACTTTCTATGGAAATCATTTTATACATTACAGAAATTTCTCAAGTTAAAGTTAATAACTTTCTGGCTTACATGTGTCTAACTTTCACAAATCATTTTCTCAATCATATTATGAATAATAATAATAATAATAATAATAATAATAATAATAATAATAATAATAATAATACATACATACATACATACATACATACAAATAATAATTTGTTGTACAGTGCCTTGCAAAAGTATTCATACCCACTGAACTTTTTTGCATTTTAACATGTTACAACCACAAATAAAAATGTATTTTATTAGGATTTTATGTGATAGACCAACACATAATTGTGAAGTGGAAGGAAAATATTAAATTGTGTCCACATTTTTTTTTTTTTTACAAATAAATATCTGAAAAGTGTGGCAAGGTGAAGGTCTGCCCCAGTCTCAAGTCTTTTGCAGACTCTAACAGGTTTACATCTAAGATAGCCCTGTATTTGGCTCCATCCATCTTCCTATCAACTCTGACCAGCAAATTTTTTTTTTACACCATTTATAATTTTCCACTTCACAATTATGTGCCACTTTCTTTTGGTATATTTAATAAAATCCCAATAAAATACTTTTTCTTTGTGGTTGTAATGTCAAAATGTGGAAATTCAGTGGGTATAAACACTTTCACAAAGCACTGTAGCAGTAGTAGTAGTAGTGATTAAAAGGTCATGAGTTCAAATCCCACCACTGCCAAACTGCCACTGCTGGGTCCCTGAGAAAGGCCTTTAATACTCGAATTCTCAGTTGTATAAATGAGATAAATGTAAGTTGCTCTGGATAAGGACACAAACATAAATGTAGTAGTAGTAGTTGTTGTTGTTGATGCTGCTGCTGTTGTGGTTGTTTTTATTTTTGAATGCATTGAAAAAACAACCCTAGAGCTGTGTTTGTGGTATTCTGATTCCATTCTGTATTGAGACCAAAGGTCAGTAAAATAATAAAGAACGTGCATTAAATAAAATTGTAATAAATGTTATACAAATTGTCTAATTTTATAAATTATCTGTGCATTAGTTTAATAAAAACACATTACTAAAAAATACCACGAATATAAAAACTTCACTTAGTTTTCACTGATATAGAAATATTACTCATTTTAACTGCCACAATAAACTGCAGGGATATTTATTTTAAATTATGTCACAGACCACAGAACATCAGTTAAGGAACACAAAGCATTTTGGAAACAAACCATTTCACTGACATACAATCGGTTTATTAATTCAAACAGACATTTGTGCAAAGAGCAGTCTAGTAAAACCACAAGTTGTTAAAAAAACAACTTACTTGATAATGGTTGATGAATAAATGAAATCTAAATAGAACAACTTACAGATATTTGTGTTTTTTTCCCAAAAAATCGCTTAATCCTATTAAAAATGTCCTGAAGTTTTAATCCATATATAATGGGATTTAATAGAGGAGGAATAACCAGATTTTCCACTGACATTATCATAGTAATAACGTGAGGCATTTTACCTTCTAATCTACTATTTATAACTTCAAAACATGAAGTGACAGTAAAACTTGTGAAAATTAAAAGATGTGGTAAACAAGTCTGTAGAGCTTTTCTTCTGAAATCTTTAGAGTTCCTTAAACATACAGAAAGTATTTGAACATATGAAAAAAACACAAAAAACAATGGGGGAAATACAGAAATGCTTAAAAGGAAAAGTCCATATAAATTATTTACAGAAATGTCTCCACAACTCAGTTTAACAATTGCAAAATTATTACAATAAACTCTGTCTAGTTTAAACCTACATATCTTAAGCTTATAGATTAATATCATTCCCACAGTATTTTCACAGCAAGGTACAAACCAACATAAAAATAAGAGTTTTTTCACAGTGGACATTTTTACAAGAGTTGTATAATGTAATGGTTTACAGATGGACATGTATCTGTCATAGGCCATAGCTGATAACAGAGTGAACTCAGACATGAAATAAGTGTAAATCCAATAAGCCTGAAATACACAAGCATCAAAGGAGATTATTTGACTTTCGGATAAAAAATCTGTTAGCAGTTTGGGGTAAAAAGCAGTCACTCCAAGAAGGGCATTCAAGAGCAAAGCAGCAACAAATATGTACATGGGCTCATGCAATTGTTTGTTTGTGCATATCACAAAAATGACAAGAACATTACAGCAAATGATTAATAAATATACAAAAAGGCTGAGTAAAAAATAAATATATCTGTACTTATCTAATTCTACATGTCCCACCAAATGTAAATATGTAGCATTAGTATCCATGACTAGTGTATAAGTATCCCTAAAACCTAAAACAGCAGGTCACACCAGTGAATTTATATTATTCAGGTAGATTAATAAGAATGTGCTATAAATACAGCATGTCTTGCTGTGAGTTCGTGGTTCATTTTTATACATTCTTATTTGAATATATGTTCCTTAGTGGTTGTGTGACTGACTGACACATGTAAACCCTGCCCACTTTTTAAAATGAATTCATTAGAGCATGGCTTTAGAGGATATTACTTTTGTGACAACGTCTTGGATTGCACAATGTTTTGTACACTGGATTGGTCATGACCTCATATATAAACATATGTATGTTAAAAGTTTCTAAACAATAAACTTTTATATTATGTCTTTTAAACAAACACATACAGTATTATGAATGTGTTAAAAAAAAGAAAAATGTTAATAGATTATTTTAATAAAATGGTAAGAAAAGTAACAGAAGAGAAAACTAAATCAAGTCAATATTTGGTCTGACCCTTAGACTACAAAACACAATCAGTTCTTCTGGGTTTACTTACAAACAACTGTTGAATAAACTCAGCAAGTTGGTGGTTACACACATCTTGGAGAACTAACCATAGATTGTATGTATATGGAGGCTGCCTCAGGTCCTTCTGTCTCTTTGTGTAATCTTAGACAGACTGGATGATATTGAGAACAGGGCTCTATGGGGACAAACCATCACTTCTAGGCTCCTTGTACTACTCTAGACTAAAGATAGTTCTTAATGACATTGACTGTATGTTTAAGGGTCTTTATCCTGCTGCAGAATAAATTTGTGGCCCCAATGCAAAAATCTCCAGCCAAATCTCCACCATGCTTCACTGATGCCTGCAGATGCTCATTATTGTTCTGCTCTCCAGACCTTCTGTGAACAAGTTCCTATGTTTTCTAGTCGAGAATTTTAGCCTTGTTTTCACGTCAGAGGTCTTTTTGGCCAAACTTCTTCTGTTCAAGACCACTTCTGTCCAGACATCTCCAGACAGTATCATGGCTGTACCCAGGTCCCACAGGTTTCCTCAGGTTTGCTGGAAATACATATATACTTATATAGACCTAGCCTTCAGAACAGGGGACAGGGCAGCCCCGAGAACAGCAAGAGCCAAACTGTCCCAGGCCATCACAGAAGCAAAGCACGCACACGCCCAGACAATCCACAGCCACTTCCAGGATAGTGGAGACACCCGGCACATGTGAAAGGGCATACAGGCAATCACGAACTACAAGACAGCTTCACCTTGTGACAGTGCACTTTCAACAGCACACAATTCAAGGTGTAATTTTGATCTAATATGGCGCAGTTCGTTAATCTAAGGATAGTGGCAAAGGTGGCCGCAGTTATTGTGTGTTGAGGTGGCGGACGGCGGAAAACGAATATTAATTCACGGGGGTATGGAGTATGTCACGGTTCTTGTAATGCAGATTAACACGGACGGAGGATTGGGAGCTGCTCTTTACTTCGGAAAGCTGGTGGAGGTGTGAGTATGGGAAACCCTTAAACAAGCGCTACTAAACTGTCTTTGACTTTGCTTAACACTGGAAGCAATGGATTGAATTAGTGATGAACTGGTGACTGTGACTTTCCCCTACTCCTAATTGTACAATCTTTCCAGACTATTTGAACTATTTGAACTGTGCTGAAGGGTTGTGACATGAATAATTTTGCTGTTGATAATAATGTTGTTTATGATAATGTTGTTTATACTGATGTTATTGCTAAATAATCGTGTTTTGTGGTGTGATTGAACTGGTGCACTGTTATTATTGAATACACTGGAAATTATGGTGAAAAGTTTGTGTTCTTCAGTATTTGGTTTACTCTTTCAAATTTTGGGATATATGTGATGTTTATACATTAAGGTACATGTGTCCTTTGTTCACTCTCCTTCTGACTGGCCTAACAAATCCTTATAATAATTGACAGAGTATTTATCTCTGTCTGGCACCCCAGCATAAACGTTACGAGGGAAAGTGTTACAACCTGCCTGTGATAGTGATTCTCTCTTCACTCCTATTGAAGTATGAGTCACTTTGTTTGTTTTGGCCACATCACAATGCTTCATGTAATTGACTTTTTTCTAAGTATATTAAAAAATATCAAATTAAAATCAATATAATTCAGAATGTAAGTGGTCAACACTCTAAAATAAACCAAAATAGTTTTTAAAGTTCAACTCAAGAATCAACATAATTCAGTCAACTAAATACATCAAAATTTCTCATGAATCACATATATCCCAGTTCCCAGTTTATATTCTCAATTGATGAACCTCTCATACACTCAGTCACATTGCAGCAGTGCATTCATTCGTTTTTTTCCCCATCACACCTCCACGGCACCAGTTGTAGCTGTGTGTTCTCTTTGTTGCATTGTGTAATAAACTCATTTGTTACCATGTCTTCATTTATTGAATCTAGGCAACACATAAGCGGGAATATTTTAGGACTTGTGCAGCAAATAAAGCAACGTGCAGCAGCAATCCATGATGCTGAGAAAGATAAAATTGCATTCGTTTAGCAAAGCTGTTAAAATAAGAAACATTTGGTAAACAATACTTATGTGTACATTGCAGTGGAACATCCCAAATGAGGATGGGTTCTCTTCTGAGTCTGGATCTTCTTAAGGTTTCTTCCTCATATCATCTCAGGGAGTTTTTCCTTGCTGCCGTTTCTTCAGGCTTGTTCATTAGGGATAGGGATAGATATATAGTATTTTAAATGTAAAATTTAAATTCATTTTAAACATTAATTGTAAATATTAATTTCTTTATTTCCATCCATCCATCCATTTTCTACCGCTTATCTGGGGCCGGGTCGTGGGGGCAGCAGTCTAAGCAGGGACACCCAGACTTCCCTCTCCCCAGACACTTCCTCCAGTTCTTCCGGGGGAATACAAAGGCGTTCCCAGGCCAGCCGAGAGACATAGTCCCTCCAGCATGTCCTAGGTCTTCCCCGGGGCCTCCTCCCGGTTGGACATGCCCGGAACACCTCAACAGGGAGACGTCCAGGAGGCATCCGGAACAGATGCCCGAGCCACCTCAGCTGACTCCTCTCGATGTGGAGAAGCAGCGGCTATACTCTGAGCTCTTCCTGAGTGACCAAGCTCCTCACCCTATCTCTAAGGGAGCGCCCAGCCACCCTGTGGAGGAAACTCATTTATGTTATATATAGGTCACCAGATGCACACAAAAAGTCTGAATATGGTCATTGCAAGTAGAATTACAGAATACTGTTCTAAAATCAGGGGGCACGGTGGCTTAGTGGTTAGCACGTTTGCCTCACACCTCCAGGGTTGGGGGTTTGATTCCTGCTTCCGCCTTGTGTGTGGAGTTTGCATGTTCTCCCCGTTCCTTGGGGGTTTCCCCCGGTCCAAAGACATGCATGGTAGGTTGATTGGCATCTTTGGAAAATTGTCCCTAGTGTGTGAGTCTGTGAGTGAATGAGAGTGTGTGTGCCCTGTGATGGGTTGGCACTCCGTCCAGGGTGTATCCTGCCTCGATGCCCGATGACCCAAGAAGTTCGGATAAGCGGTAGAAAATGAATGAATGAATGAATGTTCTAAAATCACACCTGCTAAACACTATAGAACATACAGTATGGTCGGTGCTGCTTTTGTGTATTTTCTTTTGTGTAACGTCTTGTATTGTTTGTTTGCACTGTCTTTTGTCCTGCATTGTCTTCGAGTCATTTGTCTCACACTGTTTACACCAGGTTTTTTAATCTAAGGTTTGATAACTGCTAGATTAAAAGATTACAGCACTCAGTGCTAAGGAAATAATTTATCTTCAAAATGTGCTTAGGTTTGAGACACATGGGTAAGGGATCCAATATATAGATAAGAACTCAAACAAGATCAAAAACAGAAATATTATCTACAGCATTATTTACCAAATTGTTATTAAATAAATGGTTTACCTTTTCTCTCTCATCTTATTGATTTGATTGATTGAAACAAATTAAAATCTACAAATAGATGGTGTGCATTTTGACAGTAATTTTATAACATTAATTATTTTGCTACAGGATGATTTTGGCTATCTTTGATTACACTGAAATACACTGATCTAGCATCATTAAGAGATTTTTTGTAGCTATGAAGGCTTTCCTTCCATGTTAATTGAAATACTGTTTAGTTTGAAACCATTTGCGTTTTATTTTCCTAGCTGATTTTTTAAAGTTCATGTGTTCAGCTTTCTGACAGTGATGGTGACATCACTTCCTTCACATTACTCCAGCTTCTTTGTCTTCAGGAAGCGCTGTGTATGTTGATGTATATTGTCTAAGTCTGGGGCAAAAGTACATATATAAAGTCTAGGGTATTTTCTTCTTTATCGTGGAACAAATGATTGGCTCTCGAGGGAGCCGATCACATGCATTATGAACAATTGCTTTTTGCAATCTCCGAAGTTCTGCTTCTGTCGAGTCAGCGCGTCAGCTTCAGTCATGGAAGTTGCAGTTAGCGAAAAAGAAACACAAGACGGGTGAGCCCTTTTTGCAATTTGTCATGACCTGAACTATTATCGCGCATTGTTGATAAGCTCAATACATGCAGACTGGTCCTATGAAAGGTTAGCGTTGTTTGCTCTGAGCTAGACAAAACTCTGTGGTGTTGAGGCTGATGATTGACCCATATTCTGCCTGTTTATTCTCCTCAGCCTTTTAGGGAAGACCTACAATCCTGTATGTTAAGCTGGTGCGGTTCTTCACACAATCACAGTTTTGCAGGGGTACCAAGCTGACCTGCTAAAGGAGCTCATCTGTGGTCAGAAGGAATCCTAAAAGCCTGCGGGCTAGGGTTTTCAAGGATGCCTTTTAGGGCCACCTCTACTGCTGTCTAATGCTGTTGGGGTTCAGCCATTACCACCCATACACCTTATTTGTCACAGCCCCTTGGGCTAGCCTCTGCCAGGATATTTTAGAGCACTAGGTGAGCAAGAATAACAAGAGACTAACAGGTGTGTCACAGTGGGTTGTGTACAATGTGGGAAAATAATACAGAATCCAGTTTGCCTCCTGTCCTCCTGCTTTCAGTTTGTGCTGCCCACCAAACCTTGTTCCTCCAAGAGGATATTGCCTCACTTCTGATGAAAGGGGCCATAGAATATGTTCCTCTCCCAGATCGGGACAGCCAATATTCAGGTAGACCAGTCAGGTGAGAGGAGACTGTTACCTTGGCCAGGTGGGCTAAGATGGAATCCTGACACCTGAGGGCTGGGGTTCCTAGGAGCATCACTGCCTGCCCTGCTGCCTCTGGTTCTTCAGGGAGCAGTGAGGTCCATGACCGCTTCTCTTCCTTGCACTCTTGGTTAGCACCTGCCAGTGCAGTTTCAGGGCACCGGTGAGATCGGCATGAGGTTAACACCACTCTCAGAAAGATGGGCAGCATGGGAACTTCTTCTAGGCATGTCGCAGTGGATCCTGGATACTATAGTGTGGGCTCTAAATTGTACTCTGAAGACTTATGAGTTAAGCATGCTCACACTGAAGTTTCCCAGATCAGGTCTGAGGACTGGTTTGTGATGATAGACCTCAAAGATGCTTATTTTGACATAGGCATAGGCACAAGAAGTTCCTCAGGTTTGCTTAGGGGACGAAGCTTACAAGTATTGTGTTCTTCCTTTTGGCCTAGCCCTTTCACCATGCACATTTATGTAGTGCATTTATGCTGCCCTGGCACTGCTGCATTTCCATGGCATCGTGTACTGAATTACATGGACGACTGGCTCATTCTGGTCCAGTCAGAGGCTATGGAGTCCAGTCATCGAGATGCTGTGCTTGGCCATATGAGGTCTTTAGGCCTCAAGTTGAACCAAGATTGAGTGCTTTCTCTTTCTCAAAGAAACACCTTTTTGGAGTAGATTGAGACATCAACCATGGTTTGGGCACGTCTGTCCCCCACTCAGGTTGCTCCCATCTTGCTAGCAGTGAAAGATTTGTGGCTACGCTGAAGCCTCTCTGTAACTGAGGAACAGAGTGTGCTCTGCCTCATGGTGGCAGCAGCCAAAATTATCCTTTTGGAGATATTTGTGCTGTGCCATGTTGGCTCTCTCTGCACACCTTTATCTGGTTCTGTAACCTGGACCCCACTCCTGGGTCCTAGTTGCTGCAGGGCTATTGATGTTCATTTCCCAGTCTGTTTGTGCTCTCTTTCAGCCTCTGGCATAATTTTATTGTTTTCTTGATGCTTGGAGTAATATGCAGTTTGACAGACTTCAGAAAAGTAATTTTCGGTTACATTTCAGCATAATGCACAGTCTAGGTTCAAGTCAAGACAAGTCAAGAAGCTTTTCTTTACACAGTGAAATGAGTCAATGACAATTTCTCCCGGACCATGATGCTACATAGAACAAAGACAGAGCTACATTGTTTCTTTGCAACGAGTTGGTTCCATCTGGGGTAATAGGAGACAGTGACACCCGAAGTGTGTTGCTTATGTCCAGTTTATTCCATTGTATTTGTTTTGGTTGCCATCACTGCAGAAAACCCTGCTTCACACAGATAGGATGTCGGAAATGGCAATAGGAACATTCTAACAACGTCTGTTTCGTACTCATTTTTGCTAATTTGTGAGTTAAATTTGAGCAAACACAATATACACGTACACCAAGCACTGTTAAACATGAGAAAGTACCGGTGAACAGAGAGAAGAGCGATACACACCTTCTATCCAACACATATCATGATATTTGGCACATGCACGGTATTGGTGCAGCTTTAGGTGATGTCTCTCAGCTCCTGGTTAACCGCTCGTCGATGGAAAGTCGCAAAAATCCGAGAGAAATACACCACGGTAAATAAAATGGGAATAATTTAATGTTCCTTGGGCGGCCCGGCACCATTTGATCAGCCCAAGAGTTGGGGACCACTGCTGTAGCACATGCGCCAAAAATACGAGAATGAACACAGTATAATATCAGCAGTTATATGAGGTATTGTAATAAAGTGTGCAAAAACAGCAATTATCTGAAATGTGCAAGACAACATAAGAAAAGAGCCAAATTTGTAAAAAAAAAAAAAAAATAATAATAATAATAATAATAATAATAATAATAATGAAAATAAATAAATAAATAAAACAAAATAATAATAATAATAATAATAATAATAATAATAATAATAATAATAATAATAATAATAAGAGAAGAATTGCTATTATTAACATCATCATCATTCATTCATTCATTCATTTTCTACCGCTTTATCCGAACTACCTCGGGTCACGGGGAGCCTGTGCCTATCTCAGGCGTCATCGGGCATCAAGGCAGGATACACCCTGGACGGAGTGCCAACCCATCGCAGGGCGCACACACACTCTCATTCACTCACGCAATCACACACTACGGACAATTTTTCCAGAGATGCCAATCAACCTACGATGCATGTCTTTGGACCGGGGGAGGAAACCGGAGTACCCGGAGGAAACCCCCAAGGCACGGGGAGAACATGCAAACTCCGCACACACAAGGCGGAGGCGGGAATCGAACCCCGACCCTGGCGGTGTGAGGCGAACGTGCTACCCACTAAGCCACCGTGCCCCACTCCTCATCATCATCATCATCATCATCATCATCATCATTATTATTATTATTATTATTATTATTATTATTATTATTATTATTATTATTATTATTATTATTATTATTATAGAACATACAGTTCATAGTCAGGAAGGATGGTGAGACTTTTATATTAGTGACTGACAGAAAGTCACTATGGAATATGTGTCCAGACAAAATAGTATAAATGTGCTCTGAGCAGCAAGCTTTTTCTCACCACAGTGAGAAATAAACTATATTCATCTAAATTATGAGGGTATTTTATTTAATTTATTTACTTTCTTTTTTAAATTAATGGATGTCATCAATGTTACATATTTAATACTAGATGGACATGTGAATTTGGAGAACTACAGATATGTTTATTTTTTAATTTCTCTTGCTGCATACATCTCAACCATTGTATTTAATGCTGTTGTCATTTTTGTAATATTCATGAACAAACATTTACATGAGCCCATGTACATTTTCATTGCTGCTTTGCTTTGCAATGCTCTGTTTGGATCGACTGCTTTTTATCCTAAACTGCTCACTGATTTACTGTCTGAAAAACAAATCACTTCTTACCATGGGTGTGTATTTCAGGCTTTATTTGTTTATTGGTATGCTTCATCAGAGTTTACTCTTTTATCAGTTATGGCCTATGACAGATACGTGTCCATCTGTAAACCATTACATTATACAACTCTTGTAAAAATGTCCACTGTGAAAAAGCTCATATTTCTATCATGGTTTTTGCCTTGTTGTGAACTTAGTGTAGCTTTGATATTAATATATCAACTTCAGCTTTGTAAATTTAAACTGAACAGAATATATTGTGATAGTTACTCAATTCTTAAATTAAGTTGTAAAGAAATATCTGCAAACAGCTCCTATGGACTTTTTGTTTTCAGCATTGCTGTGTTTCCTCCAGTGACTTTTATATTCTACTCGTACATCAGGATATTCTCTCTGTGTTTGAAGAATTCTAAAGTCTTCAGGAAAAAAGCTCTACAGACCTGTTTACCGCATCTTTTCATTTTCTTCAATTTTTCTGTGAACATTTGTTTTGACATTATAAACAACAGGCTAGAAGCAAATCAAATTCCCCATGTTATTGCCATGATCCTGTCAGTAGAATATTTACTTATTCCTCCTCTATTCAACCCCATAATATATGGATTAAAACTGCGGGAGATTTTAAAAAGCATCAAGAGTTTGATTTTATGGAAAAAAAGGACTGGAGTTGCTTTTTAGGTGTAGTATGTGTACTGTTTTTTTATTTAATATTATTATTATTATTATTATTAATATTATTATTATTATTATTATCATAATTATTATTATTATTATTATTATTATTATATAATGATCATTTAACAGGGTAACTGAATTAAAAAATTTACTTTTAGTAGAAGACATTTATGCATTACCTGCAATAAAAAGAACAGAAATGTTAAACCTTTCTCATACTGTTATACAATGGGAAGCAATAGTAAAATAAATAAATAGATAAATAAATACATACATACATGTTGGTATTAATGACCCCAAATCTTTTTATTCCTGATTTCCTAATCGTATTGTATCTTTGCATTTATTTCAATCTATACTGAAACCCAATAATGATTTTATAATAGAACAGATTTCTTGTTTTAGTTCTTGCACAGATTTACATGTCTAAAGCTTAAGAGGAAGAAGCATTTATTATTGACACACACATATTGTATAATACAGTGAATTTCTTTTCTCCACATCTGTATAGCACTTTTAACAAAAGACGTTGTTTCAAAGCAAATTTACAAAAGATAAGATTCAATATTAGACATCTTTATCTGGGTGACACTGGAGGGAGTAATTATTAATAAAGTCCTTTCCACATTCATATTCAGTCAGTTGGATTTGTGTAACCAGAAGCTCGAGACACTCATAAATTCACTTATCATCTGAGAACAACGTAGATTTAACACAAACTCCTCCAGCCTTCAAATATTCAATGATGGAGATACAGTATATGTATAATATTATGTTGTGTATTGATTAAGAGGTTGTTCTTCTCAAAGTCCTCATGTTGTTGGCCTCCAGCTTGTAATTGTGAATATATATATATATATATATATATATATATATATATATATATATATATATATATATATATATGGTAACGTCATTTAAAACATTAATTTTAATTTCTATTTCTATAATTAGTATAGAAAAAAACTAATAGATGTCCTAGGTTTTGTGTTATTAGAAGACTGGTTAGACACATTAAAGCTAAAATGTTTAGAGCCTTGTACGTAAGTAGCAGCAGTAGCAGTCTTGGAATTGATGGAATTGCTAACCCTTCATAGAGACAATAAATCTCTTAGTGCTGCTAGATCGGTGTATTTCTCCAGACTTATTGAAGATTACAAAAATAATCCTGAATTTTTATTTAATACTGTAGCAAAATTAACTAGGAATAAAAACACTGTTGAAAAGCACAGACCATCTATTTGTAACAGTAATGACTTCATGAATATTTCAATTGAAAAATTTATAACATCTGGCATAAAATTCAGACCATTAATTTAATACCAAATAAATTGATAGATAATGCTGTAGATAATATTTCTGTTTTTGATCAGTGTTTAGACCGTTTTTAATCCTCTTCTAGAGCCTAACATATTTTCACTGATTTCTTCTTCAAAGATTGTCTATTCTATTTTCTAGTTGCTGCTGTCCCCGCACGGATTCCTGCCCCGAACAGAACCATACCGCCAAAACTAACTGTATGCTATCATCTAATCTACTCTCACTTGACAAGTGCTCCTGACAGACCTCCCCTTTATCTCCAAGATCCTAGAAAAGGTTGTAGCTCAGCAGTTATCTTCAGACCTACATAGGAATAATATTCTCGAACTGTATCAGTCTGGATTTAAGCCTCATCATAGAACAGAGACAGTGCTGGTTAAAGTGGTAAATGTCCTGTTACTGGTCTCTGATCAGGGTTGTGCCTCTTTGCTGGTGTTATTTGATCTTAGTGCAGCTTTTGATACCATTGACCATTCTGTACTACTTGATAGGCAGGAACATGTTGTTGGTGTTAAAGGGAACAGCTCTCTCCTGGATCAGGTCTTATTTGATCAAATCAATCAAATCAAATTTTATTTGTCACATACACATACATACGTACAGAATATGACATGCAGTGAAATGCTTTTTGTATCTGTCCGGTATTCAGGCATTAAAGGAATGCGATTAGGGATAAAAAATAAAACCGATAGGAGGTAGATAAATAATACGTATATAATAATAATAATATAATAAGGTAGATAAATAATAAGAAAAACTATATAAAATATGAAAATATAAAAATATAAGTGAAAAATAAATAAATACATAAAAAGTGTCCATGTGCAGTATGGTGTATATAAAGTGACACTGTGCTGTGCAAGTCAAGTAAAGTGACAGTGCAAAAAAGGTGTGCAGAAAAACAGTGTAGATGGAGAGAGGTCCAGTACTAGATCCTGGGTGTTTCCTGGTTTAGACTCTGAATGGCCTGTGGGAATAAGCTTTTACTCATTCTCTCTGTGTTTGCTTTCAAGGAGCAGAAGCGTTTCCCTGAATGCAACAAGTCCATTGTTGGGATGCTGAGATCCTTTACAATCTTCCTGGCCCTGCTCCGGCACTGCGTGCTGTAGATGTCCTGCAAGTTAGGGAGCTCAGTGTGGATGCTACATCTAACTAGTCTTCTAACATGTTACAATCCTTCATGCTCTCTGAGATCACAAAACTCAGGACTTCTGGTAGTTCCCAGAATATCTAAGTCTACTAAAGGTGGTAGAGCGTTTTCTTATTTAGCTCCCAAACTTTGGAATAGTCCTCCTGATAGTGTTCGGGGCTCAGACACACTTTCCCAGTTCAAAAGCTCACCTCTTTAGTCAAGCATACACAAAATACATCCCCGAAAATTATGCACCATTACTTTAGACGCACTTTTTTATGAACAGCAGATATATTTATTTTATTTATTGTTTGACTGTATATATTGTAATCACACCCTCTAGTGTCACCCATATGAGGATGGGTTCCCATTTGAGTCCAGTTCCTCTCAAGGTTTCTTCCTTACCAATTTAAGGGAGTTTTTCCTTTCCACTGCTGCCTGAGTCACCTCAGACTTGCTCATTGGGGATAAATATACATACATACATACATACATACATACATACATACATACATACATACATACTGTGAACTAAAAGTGCTATTTGAATTGAATTGAATTTTGGATGACCCCACACACCACTCAAACACACTCTTCACCCTGCTGCCGTCTGGAAAAAAGGTACCGAAGCATTCGGGCCCTCAAGACCAGACTGTGTAACAGTTTCTTTCCAGAAGCCATCAGACTCCTTAATAACTGAACTATACTGAGCACAACACAAACATGCACATAAACTGTATAGACTGCACAGACCTACACCAAATACACACAATTACATTATACATCCAGCAAACTGTTTACATGCTGTTTTGCACAATACTTTACCTCATGCAACCATCAGCATAATAGTGGAAGCCAATATCATGTTTATGAATAATTGCACATAAGGGTAGCATACATAGGGAGAAAAATCAATGGACCTAAAACAAAACCTTGCAGAACAACAAACATTACCTTAGTTTGTTTAGAGTAGTCATCATTTAGATCTACGAACTGATATCAAGCCATCAATTCACAAAAGGTGTACTTTCTACACCTGCACCATTGAGAGCGTCTTCACAGGTAGCATCACTTCCTGGTTTGGGAACAGCACCATGAAGGACATGCGAGCCCTCCAGAGGGTTGTGAGGTCAACTGAATGTACCATCCACACTGAGCTCCCTAACCTGCAGGACATCTACAGCACGCAGTGCCGGAGCAGGGCCAGGAAGATTGTATTCTGTACGTATGTATGTGTATGTGACAAATAAAATTTAATTTGATTGATTTGATCAAATAAGACCTGATCCAGGAGAGAGCTGTTCCCTTTAACACCAACAACATGTTCCTGCCTATCAAGTAGTACAGAATGGTCAATGGTATCAAAAGCTGCACTAAGATCAAATAACACCAGGAAAGAGACACAACCCTGATCAGAGACCAGTAACAGGACATTTACCACTTTAACCAGTGCTGTCTCTGTGCTATGATGAGGCTTAAATCCTGACTGATACAGTTCATGAATATCATTCCTATGTAGGTCTGAAGATAACTGCTGAGCTACAACCTTTTCCAGGATCTTGGAGATAAAGGGGAGGTCTGTCAGGACCACTTGTCAAATGAGAGTAGATTAGATGATAGCATACAGTTAGTTTTGGTGGTATGGTTATGCAGAAAATAGAATAGACAATCTTTGAAGAAGAAATCAGTGAAAATATGTCAGGCTCTATAAGAGGATTAAAAACGGTCTAAACACTGATCAAAAACAGAAATATTATCTACAGCATAATCTATCAATTTGGTTGGTATTAAATTAATGGTCTGAATTTTATGCCAGATGTTATAAATTTTTCAATTGAAATATTCATGAAGTCATTACTGTTACAAATAGATGGTCTGTGCTTTTCAACAGTGTTTTTATTCCTAGTTAATTTTGCTACAGTATTAAATAAAAATTCAGGATTATTTTTGTAATCTTCAATAAGTCTGGAGAAATACACCGATCTAGCAGCACTAAGAGATTTATTGTCTCTATGAAGGGTTAGCAATCCCATCAATTTTAAGACTGCTACTGCTGCTACTTACGTACAAGGCTCTAAACATTTTAGCTGTAATGCGTCTAACCAGTCTTCTAATACACTGCAATCTTTCATGCTCTTTGTGATCACAAAACCTAAGACTTCTGTTAGTTTTTTTCTATACTTCTTTACAGAAGTATAGAAATAGAAATGTAAAATAATGCTTTAAATGAAGTTACTATGTATATATATTCATAATGAGCAAACTGGAGGCCAAAAACATGAGAAGAACAACCTCTTAATCAATACACAAAATAACATTATACATATACTGTATCTCCATCATTGAATATTTGAGGGCTGGAGGAGTTTGTGTTAAATCTACGTTGTTCTCAGATGATAAGTGAATTTATGAGTGTCTCTGGAGCTCCTGGTTACACAAATCCCACTGACTGAATATGAATGTGGAAAGGACTTTATTAATAATTACTCCCTCCAGTGTCACCCAGATAAAGATGTCTAATATTGAATCTTATCTTTTGTAAATTTGCTTTGAAACGTCTTTTGTTAAAATTGCTATAGATATGGGGAGAAAAGAAATTCACTGTATTATACAGTATGTATGTGTGTCAACAATAAATGCTTCTTCGTCTTAAGCTTTAGACATGTAAATCTGTGCACGAACTAAAACAAGAAATCTGTTCTATTATAAAATCATTATTGGGTTTCATTATAGATTTAAATAAATGCAAAGATACTATACCATTAGGAAATCAGGAATAAAAAGATTTGGGGTCATTAAAACCAACATGTATTTATTTATTTATTTATTTATTTTAACTATTGCTTCCCATTGTATTACAGTCAGTATGAGAGGTTTAACATTTCTGTTCTTTTTATTTTTAATAAGTACATTTTTAATTCAGTTACCCTGTTAAATGATCATTATATAATAATAATAATAATAATAATAATAATAATAATAATAATAAAAAAACAGTACACATACTACACCTAAAAAGCAACCCCAGTCCTTTTTTTCCCTAAAATCAAACTCTTGATGCTTTTTAAAATCTCCTGCAGTTTTAATCCATATATTATGGGGTTGAATAGAGGAGGAATAAGTAAATATTCTACTGACAGGATCATGGCAATAACATGGGGAATTTGATTTGATTCTAGCCTGTTGTTTATAACTTCAAAACAAATGTTGACAGAAAAATTGAAGACAATGAAAAGATGCGGTAAACAGGTCTGTAGAGCTTTTTTCCTGAAGACTTTAGAATTCTTCAAACACAGAGAGAATATCCTGATGTACGAGTAGAGTATAAAAGTCACTGGAGGAAACACAGCAATGCTGAAAACAAAAAGTCCATAGGAGTTGTTTGCAGATATTTCTTTACAACTTAATTTAAGAATTGAGTAACCATCACAATATATTCTGTTCAGTTTAAATTTACAAAGCTGAAGTTGATATATTAATATCAAAGCTACACTAAGCACACAACAAGGCAAAAACCATGATAGAAATATGAGCTTTTTCACAGTGGACATTTTTACAAGAGTCGTATAATGTAATGGTTTACAGATGGACACGTATCTGTCATAGGCCATAACTGATAAAAGAGTAAACTCTGATGAAACATACCAATTAACAAATAAAGCCTGAAATACACACCCATGGTAAGAAGTGATTTGTTTTTCAGACAGTAAATCAGTGAGCAGTTTAGGAAAAAAAGCAGTCGATCCAAACAGAGCATTACAAAGCAAAGCAGCAATGAAAATGTACATGGGCTCATGTAAATGTTTGTTCATGAATATTACAAAAATGACAACAGCATTAAATACAATTGTTGAGATGTATGCAGTAAGAGAAGTTAAAAAATAAACATATCTGTAGTTCTCCAAATTCACATGTCCATCTAGTATTAAATATGTAACATTGATGACATCCATTAATTTAAAAGTAAATAAATTAAATAAAATACCCCCTCATAATTTAGATGAATATAGTTTACAACTGTGGTGAGAAAAAGCTTGCTGCTCAGAGCTCATTTATACTATTTTGTCTGGACACGTATTCCTTAGTGACTTTCTGACAGTCACTAATATAAAAGTCCCACCATCCTTCCTGCCTAATAATAATAATAATAATAATAATAATAATAATAATAATAATAATAATGATAATAATAGAAATTCTTCTTCTTATTATTATTATTATTTTTATTTATTTATTTATTTATTTATTTATTTATTTATTTATTTATTTAACCATTATTTTTACAAATTTGGCTCTTTTCTTATGTTGTCTTGCACATTTCAGTCAATTGCTGTTTTTGCTAGTGATGGGAAGTTCGGTTCTTTTCCGCGAACCGGTTCTTTCGGACAGTTCGTTTTAAGCGCATGTAAGAGAGAGCATCCTGATTGGCCTGTTTCGGTAAGTCAACCAATCAATTGTCAGTGTGGGTGGGCTTTTATCTCTTCTCCACAACCGAATTAATCAGTGTATGTAGAAAGAGGAGCACCATCATGGCCCATGGCAGAGGGAGAGAGCCCCAAAAAACCCCAGTATAAGACACATTTTACACCATCATGGCCCATGGCAGAGAGCCCCAAAAAACCCCAGTATAAGACACATTTTACACCATCATGGACCATGGCAGAGAGCCCCAAAAAAACACAGTATAAGACACATTTTACACCATCATGGCCCATGGCAGAGGGAGAGAGCCCCAAAAAACAAAGTATAAGACACATTTTACACCAGACTACACAAAAGTGTCCCCCTGTCATATAAGCGTTAAACATACATAATGATAATGTTGCACGCTGTACAGTTTGTAAGAGTGACTTTGCCCATGGGATAAATGATTGTAAAAGACATGTTGACGTGACTTCAACCAGTTTCATTTCATCTCCAGCTTATAGAACTAGTAAAAGTAATCTACATATATTAATATAATTAATACATAATTGGGTAACACTCTACAATAAGGTTCATTAGTAGACTCATTTAGACGGATGTAGTTATTTGGTTTAATCCAAGTTTCAGTAAGGCAGAGTGCAGTAAGGCTATTTTCTGAAATGATTTCATTTACTATAAGTGCTTTGGGTGAAAGTGATCTAAGGTTCAGAAGCCCAAGCTTTAGGAGCTGTTTTTGTTTGTTTCTTTGGCATTTTTCTGGTCTATTTAAGGTAAGATTATTTAGAGAACTTCTCATGCATTTACTTTTTGATCTCACTACTTCCACCCCAGTTTCTATAGGATGAGCTATGTGTGCATTTGTGTCAATGTGATGAGGTGAAGGATGGCTATTGAAATTTAGATTTAAATCAATGTTTACCAGTCAGAAGGGAATACCTCCCAGAAAATACTTTTTGCAGGTTGGGATGTCTGCAGCACAAGCACATTAACAGTCATCCACTGGTTCTTCTGGTTGGAGCGTGTGGTAATGGCCTTGGAGATGGTTATTGCCATCAATGCACTTGCCAATGTAGCTGGTCACTGATGCCATGTAATCCTCCAAGTAGGCGATTGTTGCAGCCTCCCTGTAGATGTTCCAGTCAGTGCACTTAAAGCAGTCCTGGAAAGCAGAGGTAGTTCCTGCTGGCCAGGCTTTCACCTGCTTCGGAACCGGTTTATATCGCATAACACAGATGTGGTCTGAGTAGCCGAGGTGGGTGTGGGGCACAACACGATCCATATCGAAACAAGATCCAGTGTGTTTTCCCCTCTTGTTGCAAAGTCCACATACTGTTGAAATGTAGGGAGCACTGATTTGCGATTTGCATGATTGAAATCTTCGGCGATGATAAACAGTTAACATTAGAAAGTAGAATGGAAAGGAGAGCCAGCTAGGGTTTGCTTTTAGCCTAGCAGGGACACCCACCCGCTTACCACGCTACCGCTTCCTCGAGCACCACTTTTGGCATCCCCTCTCCTGGTCCCCGGTATCAGTCAATGATGAGAACTGGAGGCCTGGTCTCGGCAGCAAGCTAAGGTCGCGAAACCTTTCCAGCACATCATTTACATTTACATTTACAGCATTTGGCAGATGCCCTTATCCATAGCGATGTACGTAAGTGCTCTAACACTCTAACATTGAATACATTAATGCTGTTCACTAGGTTACATACTTAAGATACCACGAGTTTAAAACATTTGTTCAAAGTTACAATGAAAAAGTGTCAAAGGTTTTTTGTTTCTTTTCAACTTTTTTCAACCTTTTTTTTTTCAACTAGAAGTGCTAGTTGAAGTGTTTCCTGAATAAGTAGGTATTCAATCGCCGCTTGAAAATAGCCAGTGACTCAGCTGTCCAGACCTCTAGGGGAAGTTCATTCCACCACCTTGGTGCCAGAACAGAGAAGAGTAGTAGTAGTAGTATACTTGCCTCTTACCCTGAGAGATGGTGGAACCAGTCGAGCAGTGCTGGTAGATCGGAGGTTGCGGGGTGCAGTGCAAGGAATGATGAGGGCTTTAAGGTAAGAGGGAGCTGGTCCGTTTTTGGCTTTGTAGGCCAGCATCAGTGTTTTGAATCGGATGCGTGCAGCTACCGGAAGCCAGTGGAGGGATCGCAGCAGCGGGGTGGTATGCAAGAACTTTGGCAAGTTGAAAACAAGCCATGCAGCTGCATTTTGGATCATTTGCAGAGGACGGATTGCGTTCATAGGTAGACCTGCCAGCAGTGCATTGCAGTAATCCAGTCTAGAAATGACAAGAGACTGAACAAGTACCTGAGGTGTCTGTGTGGACAAAAATGGCCGAATCCTTCTAATGTTATAGAGAAGAAACCGACATGAGCGAGTCACATTAGCAACATGAGAGGAAAAGGACAGTCGATTGTCCATGGTTACCCCAAGGTTGCGAGCTGTGGCTGAAGGGGAGATCAGATCGTTGTGCAAGGATATAGCAAGATCATGACCTGGGGATGAATCAATTGCGATGAACAGCAGTTCAGTTTTGCTAGGATCGAGCTTTAACTGATGAGCAGTCATCCATGATGAAATTTCTGCCAGACATGCTGAGATCCGGTCAGAAGCTGGGTTGTTATTAAACCAATTAAGCTATTCAGTATAGTACAGTAAAAATATTGAAATATGAAATAGTCCAAAGCCAAACAGATTTCAATAACAAACAAAAATAATATATTAGATTTTTCTGTCATTCATCAACGTATATTAATTTCAAAGAAACAATCAGAGGGGGGCACGGTGGCTTAGCACATTCACCTCACACCTCCAGGGTCGGGGTTCGATTCCCGCCTCCGCCTTGTGTGTGGAGTTTGCATGTTCTTCCCGTGCCTCGGGGGTTTCCTCCGGGTACTCCGGTTTCCTCCCCCGGTCCAAAGACATGCATGGTAGGTTGATTGGCATCTCTGGAAAATTGTCCGTAGTGTGTGAGTGAATGAGAGTGTGTGTGTGCGCCCTGCGATGGGTTGGCACTCCGTCCAGGGTGTATCCTGCCTCGATGCCCGATTTCGCCTGAGATAGGCACAGGCTCCCCGTGACCCGAGAAGTTCGGATAGGCGGTAGTGAGAAACAATCAGAGATGAGCCTGTCAAAAATAATGTCTAACAATTGCATCCCTTACTATACGTCCAGTAAGTCCCTCATTCTGACAGAATGCCAGAGGTTGGTCTGGTTCTTCAACAGGCTCAGGTGCATCATAAACATCATCACAGAGAGGGACATTGCACCTGGTAGCGATGTTGTGCAGGATGATACACGCTAGTATTATGTTGCATGCTCCCTATGGTTCCACACAAGTAGTTAAGGCATGCAAAGAGTCTCTTCAGAACTACATTTAAACGCTCAATTGCCCATCTTGTTTCGCAATGAGCAGTGTTGAAGCGTGTCTGCGCAGGTGTGGTTGCTGCAAGAAAAGGAGTCATCAGCCATGGTAGGAGTGGATAGGGACTGTCTCCTAATATTATGCCATCCAGTCGGTTGGTTTGGAGCTCTCTGTATAAAGCACTCTCTCTCAGGATACGTGCATCATGAACAGACCCAGGCCACTTCACGACACAGTTTGTGATGATGAGGTCAGCATCACCCACAAGTTGGATGTTGATGCTGCGCCTCCATTTTCAGTTGATGTACTCACAATCCCTCTCATGAGGTGCTGGGATATGCACATGAGTGCAGTCAATAACCCCAGTAGTATTGGGCATGTTCCCCAAAAGAAAAAACTTGTGCTTGGTCTGGGCATCCTGGACATCCTTTGGAAGTGAAACAAACTGCCTGACCAGGCTGGCCTATGCAATAGACACAGCTTTTACTACGTCACTCACAGATGATTTGTCCACTCCTATATTGTCACCAACTACTTGTTAGAAAGTCCCAGATGCATAGAAGCTCAGACCAATGAGGACCTGTTCTTTCACAGACAGACTGTGACTCCATCGGGATCTCCATTGAAGTTTTGGCCTGATAAGTTCTGCAATGTACTTAATATCAGCATTCCCAATGTGAAAGCGAGCATACAGTGCTTCAGTGGTGTATTGCTCCAGTGGTTGGGCATGCTCTTTGACGGTATCCTCTTCCACCAAAACATTTTTAGCGATGTCCTCTGAGAAAGGCTCAATATAAGATGGCTGTCAAATACCCACACACTGATTGGTTGACGTGCTGTGGCTTGTGTTCAATTAAATCAATCATGCCCAAGGCCTATAAATAGTGTTCGCTGCAACAGATGAGGTGGAACCATGGACTCAGAAGGACCTAATTTCACTGTTGCAGAAACCCATGCACTGCTGGAGGATGTTAAGTGCCATTGTGCCTGTAGTGGAAATTTTTACTTTAGAGAAGAACACATGAATCTGTCCTTCTAGGCTTCTGTATTTCCCATGGCTGGTTAGAGATTTCAGTTGTTTCTTCCTAAAACAGCTTTTAATTAGACCTTTCCCATGAGACCTTTTTTGTTCCCATGGGATTAGTTTGGTCAGAAGAAGAGCAGGTTGATGCTTCTAAGCCAATGGTGGATGATGTTTTGGTTTTACATGTCCTGTTTCATTTTATTCCTGTCTATAAAATGCTGATGTTATCAATAATGCAGGCCCTTCCTCTCTGATTTTACATGTAAAGTGTTGGGTCCTTCTGAAAAGCTGAACGCAATAAACCGGGAAACCTTTATACTCTTGCCCATGCCTATTGGTGTGATATTTTATGCTTTAATTCTCTCGAACCTCAATACTTCCGCAACATGCCTCAATAGTAGGAAGGTGGAATGGTGAGCAACAAAAGGAAGAAAGACATTTGGGTTGAAATCACCCAGAATGTGAATGCAATGGGGTCTGGCAGGAAGAGGACCTTGGAGCAAGTGAAATTTAGATGGAAGAATCTGAGGGCCAGATCAACAAAGGACCTTGCTGAAGCAAACAAC
The DNA here is from genome assembly GCF_022655615.1 of Tachysurus fulvidraco. Lineage (NCBI taxonomy): Eukaryota > Metazoa > Chordata > Actinopteri > Siluriformes > Bagridae > Tachysurus > Tachysurus fulvidraco. The sequence continues at coordinate 212,502 of NC_062541.1, forward strand.
ACATAAACAGGCAACAAACCCTTTAAGAAAGGTGAATACACAGAAGTGGTTCTGGACATTATTGGAGGTGAGAACTCTAGTTCTACATGGGATTCAAGGTGTTGTAGCGGATGGTGAGCCTACAATTGTAGAGGAAAGTGAGCCAGTTCCTCCTAATGCAGAGGAAACATTCATTCTGGATCTCAGCCATGAGTCCAACATGCACCGAGAACAAGTCTGACTTACTGCCGGCAATGCGAACCAAACTCCTCATATAGGGACCGGACAGATCTTAACAGAGGGCCCCGGACCCCATACTCCCAGAGCACCCCCCACAGGTCACCACGAGGGACACAGTCGAAAGCCTTCTCCAGATCCACAAAACACATGTGAACTGGTTGGGCAAACTCCCATGAACCCTCCAGAAACCTGGCGAGGGTATAGAGATGGTCCAGTGTTCCACGACCGGGACGAAACCCGCATTGTTCCTCCTGAATCCGAGGTTCGACTATCGGCCGAATTCTCCTCTCCAGTACCCTGGCATAGACTTTTCCGGGGAGGCTGAGGAGTGTGATCCCCCTATAGTTGGAACACACCCTCCGGTCCCCCTTCTTAAACAGAGGGACCACCACCCCAGTCTGCCAGTCCAGAGGCACTGTCCCCAACCTCCATGCGATGTTGCAGAGGCGGGTCAACCAAGACAGCCCCACAACATCCAGAGACTTGAGGTACTCAGGGAGGATCTCATCCTCAGCTTGGGGAATCGACGAGTCCAAAACTGAGCCCCTGCCCTCTGCTTCCTCAGTGGAAGACATGTCGGTGGGGTTGAGGAGAACCTCAAAGTATTCCTTCCACCGTCCGAGGATGTCCCCAGTCGAAGTCAGCAGATTCCCACTCCCACTGTAAACAGTGTGAGCAGGGCACTGCTTCCCCCTCCTGAGGCGCCGGACGGTTTGCCAGAATTTCTTCGAGGCCAACCAATAGTCCTTCTCCATGGCCTCACCGAACTCCTCCCAGACCCGAGTTTTTGCCTCCATAACCACTCGGGCTGAAGATCGCTTGGCCCTTCGGTGCCTATCAGCTGCCTCCGGAGTCCCCCGAGCCAACCAGGCTTGATAGGACTCCTTCTTCAGCTTGACGGCATCCCTTACTTCCGGGGTCCACCACCGGGTTCGGGGATTGCCACCACGACAGGCAACGGAGACCTCACGGCCACAGCTCCGAGCGGCCGCGTCGACAATGGAGGTGGAGAACATGGTCCACTCGGACTCAATGTCTTCAACGTCCCTCGGGATCTGATTGAAGCTCTGCCGGAGGTGGGAGTTGAAGATTTATCTGACCGGAGACTCTGTCAAACGTTCCCAGCAGACCCTCACAGTACTTTTGGGCCTGCCAAGCCTGTCCAACTTCCTCCCCCCGTCATCGGATCCAACTCACCACCAGGTGGTGATCCGTTGACAGCTTCGTCCCTCTCTTTACCCGAGTGTCCAAGACATACGGCCGGAGGTCAGATGAAACAACCACAAAGTCGATCATCGACTTCCGACCTAGGGTGTCCTGGTGCCATGTGTACTGATGGACACCCTTATGCTTGAACATGGTGTTCGTTATGGACAAACTGTGACTAGTACAGAAGTCAAATAACAGAACACCACTCGGGTTCAGGTCGGGGGGGCAATTCCTCCCAATCACGCCCCTCCAGGTGTCACTGTCACTGCCCACGTGAGCGTTGAATTCCCCCAGTAGAACAACGGAGTCCTGGTCGGAGCACTTTCCAGCACCCCTTCCAGACACGCCAAGAAGGTCGGGTACTCTACACTGCCATTTGGCCCATAAGCACAAATAACCATGAGAGACCTATCCCCGACCCGAAGGCGCAGGGAAACGACCCACTCGTTCACTGAGCTGGGGGGCTATGAGCAAGCCCATACCAGCCCGCCGCCTCTCACCATGGGCAACTCCAGAGTAGTAGAGAGTCCAGCCTCTCTCAAGGAGTTGGATTCCAGAGCCCAAGCTGTGTGTGCTATATCTAACTATAGAACTATATCTAGTCGGTATCTTCTTTTGAAGTGCTTGTCCTTAATGTTACACTACCGCACATGCACACAAAGAAATCCCTGATGTGTCTTGCTCTAGCGACTGTGTACAGACCCCCAGGGCCACAGACCCCCAGGGCCCAAAACCGATTTTCTTAGAGAATTCACAGACTTTCTTTCAGACCTATTGGTTAACTTTGACAAAGCATTAATTGTAGGAGATTTTAACATTCATGTTGACGACACAAACGATGCTTTAGGACTCACATTTATGGACTTACTAAACTCAAATGGGCTTAAACAAAACATCACTAAAGCAACTCATTGTCATAATCATACACTAGATTTAATGTCACACAGAATAGATGTCACTGATCTAGATATCATACCTCAAAGTGATGACATCACAGACCATTATCTCATAATGTACACACTACCTGTAGAACAGACTAACTGTGTCTCACCACGTTATCGACTCAGTAGAACTATGATTCCGACCACTAAAGACAGATTCACAAATAACCTGCCTGATCTGTCTGGACTTCTTACTGTACCCTTAAACACAAACGACCTAGATGTAATGACTAACAGCATAGATGCTATATTCATTAGCACATTCGACACTGTTGCCCCAATCTGATTACAGAAGGTTAGAGATAAAATGCTTGCACCATGGTATAATAGTCATACTCGCACCCTGAAGAGAGTAACCCGTAACCTTTATTGAAGGTGGAGAAAAACTAAATCAGAGGTTTTTAGAATTGCATATAAGGACAGTATGTCCAGGGGGGCACGGTGGCTTAGTGGTTTGCAGTGTGTGAGTGTGTGTGCCCTGCGATGGGTTGGCACTTCGTCCAGGGTGTATCCTGCCTCGATGCCTGATGACGCCTGAGATAGGCACAGGCTCCCCATGACCCGAGAAGTTCGGATAAGCGGTAGAAGATGAATGAATGAATGACAGTATGTCCAGCTATAGACAGGCTCAAAAAGCTGCCAGGGCTGAGCACCTAAGCAAACTCATAGGAAATAACCAGAACAACCCTCGGTTTTTATTTAACACAGTGGATAGATTAACAAAAAAAAAACAGAAATCTGAACACACTATTCCATCACAGTTCAGTAGTGAGGACTTTATGAGATTCTTCACTGATAAAATCGAAAGTATCAGGAATAAAATAGGTGACGCTCAACATATGAGAGCAACTAGTGACCCAGTCTCACTTAAGGCTCTAGACACACAACTACAGTGCTTTACAAGTACAGGACAGGAAGAGTTAGATAAACTTGTTACCACATCTAAATCAACAACCTGTTCACTAGACCCCATTCCAACTAAATTACTGAGAGAAGTGTTACATAAAGCTGGTGAGCCTCTTCTTACTATTATTAACTCCTCGATATAGATCCTAATGAACTATCAAATTATAAACCTCTCACACCTTCTGTTTATGTCTAAAATACTAGAAAACGTTGTGTCTGTTCAACTGAGCTCCTTCTTACAGGAGAACAATATCTTTGAAGAGTTTCAGTCAGGTTTCAGGCCCCATCATAGCACAGAAACTGCACTTGTGAAAGTCACAAACGACTTGTTCTTAGCTTCGGACCAAGACTGTATGTCACTATTAGTTCTACTTGACCTTAGTGCTGCATTCGACACTATAGACCACAACATCCTTCTATATCGCTTACAAAATTACACAGGTATTCATGGACAGTCTTTAAGTTGGTTTAGATCCTACCTGTCTGATCGATACCATTTTGTTGAAATAAATGGTGAATCCTCCAGTGTATCACCAGTTAATCATGGGGTCCCTCAAGGATCAGTTCTAGGACCTCTGCTTTTCTCGATATACATGCTTCCATTAGGGAACATCATTAGAAGACATGGGATTAGTTTTCACTGCTATGCTGACGATACACAGTTATATATCTCATCAAAACCAGATGAAATAGCCAAAGTGTCCAAATTAACTCAATGCCTTAGAGAGATAAAAGACTGGATGAGCTGTAATTGTCTGTTGTTAAACTCTGATAAAACAGAAATACTACTTATAGGTCCAAAAACCAGTACACAGAAACTCTCACAAGTTAACCTCCATTTAGAGGGATGTACTGTTACTAGTAGCTTGACAGTGAAAGACTTGGGTGTTGTGTTAGACCCTTTAAAAATCATATCGCCCATACCACAAAAACAGCCTTCTTCCACCTTAGAAATATTGCCAAACTGAGAAACATCCTGTCTGTATCTGATGCTGAGAAGCTAGTTCATGCCTTCATGACCTCTAGACTGGACTATTGTAATGCATTACTAGGTGGTTGTCCTGCATCTTTAATAAATAGGTTACAGTTAGTCCAAAATGCAGCTGCCAGAGTTCTCACTAGGACAAGAAAGTATTGTTTGTGTCGTCAACATGAATGTTAAAGTCTCCTACAATTAATGCTTTGTCAAAGTTAACCAATAGGTCTGAAAGAAAGTCTGTGAATTCTCTAAGAAAATCATAGGGCCCTGGGGGTCTGTACACGGTCGCTAGAGCAAGACATATCATGGATTTCTTCGTGTGCATGTGCGGTAGTGTAACATTAAGGACAAGCACTTCAAAAGAATTTAATCTATACTGTGTTCCCTGGGTAACAGTAAGGTAATCACTAAAGATAGTGGCAACACCACCTCCACGACCAGACTGACAAGGCTCTTGCTTATAGATATATCCTGATGGTGTAGACTCATTTAGACTGATGTATTCAGCATTGCCCCCCTTTTGCAGGTTTTTCGCCTACATGACCTACCCAACAAAGACACAGCGGCCTGGTCTCATTTGAAAGAAGAGATTCTCTAGTTTCAGAAACTAGTTTCAGATTGATTCTAGGCCTTACTGGCACAAAGTTACAGGGGTTTGAATGCAGGTTTTCATTTCCGCCTGGGTTGTTTACCTGATAAACTGATTAATCTTATTTTTCTGGAATATGCTAGGGACCAAATAACAACTGAGGGTCAGAGCCACATTTCTTGGTTTTCACCAAAAAAAATTTCAAGTCAAAAGACCCAAAAATGGCTTCAATAAAAATATTTTTCTACGGACATGGTCGTCTGGTGCAGCGTTTTTGTGTACTTGTTTACTATATAACTTTGAAATAAAAGGCTGCAGGCTCAGTCTGACAAGCCATAAACAAGCCTAGACTCTCTCTCTATCACTCTGGTGTGAAAACAGGCCTGTAACTTGACACCCTGAGCTGTGAGAGGGACAAAAGGTCAGGGATTACGCAAGAATTCTTCTGCGCATCCAGTTCACGCAGACACAGGCAAAGAACATAAGGCATCCCAAAAATGAGGTCATGCCATCATTGGCTTCTCAGCCGTCTATCTCTGCCTTACAAGCACCGATTGGCTCAAATGAGGGCTTATTTGATTCGTTAGGACCTGGGCTATAAACATGACGTAGACTTTGAATTTTTGAATATCGCAATGAGAAGTTAGAGCGGCAAAATGAGATGATGGCGCACTTCTGTTTCCAGTTTTCAGAACACTAACGGAATATTTGCGGCGCGACCAGAGCGTTTTGGCTTTTAGAGCATTTTTGCCGATTAAAAGGCTTACAGATTTCAATTCCTTGGACCTGTGTGGATTTTTGTGGATTATTTGTGTTGGAATATATTACCCCAGTGAAGAAAGAAACACGTCTAAAGGTAAGGGGAAAAACGGTCTAGCGCCACCTAGGTCAGTTTTGTCCAAATTGTTTTTTCTAATTGTATGAAGGCTGTGAATCATATTGTGCTTTATGTGTGGGATTAAAAAATTATTGAGAGTATAAACTTTACTAGGTAAATAGGTTTTTTCGTGTTTTTGGAGGATTTGATGCTTTAAAGTTGAATTGAAGCTTGTTTCTGGGTCATCCCCTAGTGGTGACTTTGACTTCCGTGCCGTGCACGGCACGGCGACACGTAAGAGGTTTTAATCCAAGTTTTGGTAAGGCAGAGTGCAGTAAGGCTATTTTCTGAGATGATTAAATTTACAATAAGTGCTTTGGGCGCAAGTGATCTAATGTTCAGTTTGCTTGTTTCTATGGCATTTTTCCAGTCTAATTACAGTAAGATTATTTCGAGAACTTCTCACGTATTTAATTTCTAATTTCTTTAAATCTCACTGCTCGGTGAACAGACACAGTTTCTATAGGGTGAGCTATGTGTGCATTTGTGTCAATGTGTTGAGGTGAGTTTACCAGTCAGAAGGTGTGCAGCACCCTGGAGATGTGGTCTGAGAGGATATCTGCTCCAACTCTGCTGGGGTGCAGGCCATCAGCACCGAACAGCCTAGGCGCTCCCAGAAAACATTCCAGTTATCAATAAAGAGTAGATTCTGAGCCTGACTGAAGCCATTCATTTAAAGTGAAAAGTCTACTGAATCTTTCAATTCCTCGCTGGTATTTTGGAAGTGGTCCTCGCCGTGGGTGCTGTGGTGCGAACCGTCTCCACCAGGGTGTTGAAGCCCTCTTCAGGATCTCCAACTGCCTCAGGCTGGTGTCATTCGAGCCGGCATGAAGAACCACAGCTCCGGGGTTTCTGCTCATGACCCTAGGTACCTGTGCAGCAATGTGGTGGACGATGGACTCTCCGATAATCACAGTGTCACGGTCTGTCTCGCGAAAGGGGGAGAAGTGGTTCTGAGTGGGTATCTCGAAGACCGGCAGTGGTGGATGGGGAGAGGTCCTCGATCGGGGGCCTGGCGCGCCAGAGTGAACAGCACCTGGCCAGGCCATTTGCTGGGTGCGTTGGACCTGGATAGAGAAACACACGGAGAGAGGAGGGAGTAGTAATTACATGCCAGGAGTTTACCTGAGACAGGTAAGCGACCGGGGAGCTTCTAGTGTGGCTTTCCTCTCCTCCAGCTCGTCCTGCTTCACCTGTAGGTCGCGGATCTGCTTCTCCAAGGCCTCCAGCTCCAGTTCCACCGAGTGCAGCTCGAACGTGTCCTCACCTGCACTCAAAGGCAGAGCCGTAACCGACATGAAACATCATAGAGCAAGTACAACAGAGATAATTGGTGTGAAAAAGTGTACTAGCGGTAGCCGGGCTAACAGGCCGGTTATGCTAGCCGGCCGGTGATGCGTGATGCTAACCAGAGAGCAAATAAATAAAGAGATCAAAGGTAAGTAGTTAAAGTATAGACTCAAGATAAATCGGAATTGAAAAAATACTCATCCAAGCAAACAAATGCGACACTCAAAGAATTCAAAACCACGTTATAAGACCATAGACGCTACAATCTAACCGCAACACAACCATACGTGCCTACCTGGTGGCTAAGGCTATCGGCAAGCCCCCACTGTCGTCGTTAATTCAGGTTCAGTGGCCCCCGGTTCAGTATGGCATAACACAAAACCAGCAATCTAATCACAACACAACCATACGTGCCTACCTGGTGGCTAAGGCTATCGGCGAGCCCCCACTGTCGTCGTTAATGCAGTTTCCGTATGGCATAACACAAAACCAAATTCAAGGACGGCTACAGGCATGGAGGATGCGAGAGCTCCAAATCCACTGCTGCTGCTACACGGAAGCTGCTGCTACACGGAAGCTGCTGCTACAATTCTGTTGGCTTTGTCGATGCAGCGTGTGGTGTAAATGTCCATGATGGAGGGAAGAGAGACTCCACTGATCTTCTCAGCTGCCCTCACTATCCTCCACAGAATCTTGCAATCCGAGATGTTGCAGTTCCCAAACCAGACAGTTATGCAGCTACTCAGAATGCTCTCAGTAGTCCCACTGTAAAACATAGTCAGAATGGGGGAGGGAGATAGGCTAACAGTGGATGCTTACTAACTTCCTCCTGCTTAACTCTAACACACAGAAGTTCTTGTTCCAGGACCACAGGCAGTAATCAGTAAGCTTTCTGATTACAGAGTAACCCTGGTCTTTCAATTACATCATGTGCAGCAGTAAAAGACCTCGGTTTGATTATCGATACCGGTCTCTCATCTGAAGATCACATAAATAATACCACAAGTATAGCCTTCTTTCATCTCAGAAACATTGCTAAGATAAGAAATATGATGTCATTACATGATGCAGAAACACTAGTTCATACATTTGTTACCTCCAGGTTGGATTATTGTAATTCTTTATTGCATTGACTTCCAGTCAAGTTTTGCTTTGATTATAAAATACTATTATTAAGCTATAAAGCACTTAATGGTCTCACACCACAGTACTTGAGAGATTTTTTTTTTTTTATGATCCGTCACACCTACTTCGATCAAATATTGCAGGGTCAGAACTTTTTCTTACAGAGCCCCACAGTTATGGAACAGACATTTAATTAGGGTTCGGGATTCAGACACAGTCCAAGTGTTTAAGTCTATGCTAAGAACACATTTGTTTAGTGCAGCTTTTTATGAATAGAATTTCTATAGTTAAGGAGCAAATGTAGAGGGTTCATGGGCATAGACTGTTTGGTGAACTGGGATTTCTGGATGCTGTCTCCTTACCACCCTCACATGTGACTCAGGTATGCAGACTGTGTAGTGGTGGGATGCTTTACATCCCATAAAGCCCTCATGTCTGTGTCATCTTCTGGCTCTAGCCTTTTAGTTATGCTGTCATAGCTAGTCTTGATTTGCACTTTGCACATAATGTGCATTGTATATCACCTGATTACAATCATACCTAACAATTTTTGCAGGAGGACAATATCTGTGAAGAGTTTCAGTCAGGTTTCAGGCCACAGAATTGCACAGTATCGGCACTTGTTAAAGTTCAAATGACTTGTTCTTAGCTTCAGACCAAGACTGTATGTCAATATTAGTTCTACTTGACCTTAGTGCTGCAATCGACACTATAGATCACAACATTCTCCTAGATTGCTTACAAAATTACACAGGTATTCATGGGCAGGCTTTAAGTTTGTTTAGATCCTACCTGTCTGATCGATACCATTTTGTAGAATTAAATGGTGAATCCTCCAGTTTAGTGGCAGTTAATTATGGGGTCCCTCAAGGATCAGTTCTAGGACCTCTGCTTTTCTCGATATACATGTTTCCATAAGGTAACATCATTAGAAGACATGGGATTAGTTTCCATTGTTATGCTGAAGATACCCAGTTATATATATCTCAACAAAATCAGATTAAATATCTAAATTGTCTAAATTAACAGGTCACTTTGATGACCTGTAATTTTCTGTTGTTAAATTCTGATAAGACAGAAATACTATTTATCAGCCCAAAAACCAGTACACAGAAGCTTTCACACTTTAACTTCCATTTAGAGGGATGTACTGTTACTAGTAGCCCGAAAGTGAAAGAAACTTGTCTTTAAAATTACCCATATTACAAAAACAGCCTTCTTCCAACTTAGAAATATTGCCAAACTAAGAAACATTCTATCTGATGCTGAGAAGCTAGTTCAGGCATTCCAGACTGGACTAAAGGCAGTATTTTCTTTGCTCTCCATCTCCACTTGCCAATAACCTGTTTGCACATCCAATGTGCTGAACCAGGAGGCGCCTTCCATGGATTCCAAGATGTCATGGATGAGCGGCATTGGAAAGGCCACACAGAACCTGTAGGAGCCATTAGGTTTGGGAACGAGGACCACCGGGGACGACCATGGAGAGAAAGGTGGCTCGATAATGTGGTCCTTGAGCATCTGGTCAAACTGGACTTTAATGATCTGTTTCTTGAAGGCAGAGACTCTGTATGCTCCGAACCCGGTGGTGGACCCCGGAAGTAAGGGATGCCGTCAAGCTGAAGAAGGAGTCCTATCATGCCTGGTTGGCTCGGGGGACTCCAGAGGCAGCTGATAGCTACCAGAGGGCCAAGCGAGCTTCAGCCCGAGTGGTTGCGGAGGCAAAATCCCGGGTCTGGGAGGAGTTTGATGAGGCCATGGAGAAGGATTATCGGTCGGGCTTGAAGAAAAACACTCTTTTTCATGACACTTATAGCTGACCGTCCTTTTCTCCACAGCTTGGTTTACCTTTCCATCCGCCATGAAGAATCTCTGTGTGGACCGTGAGGTGCTTGTGGGGGCCTCCTCGGTTAGTTGTTGCCAGAGGTTCTCTTGCATTAGTGTATATGTGCTCCCTGTGTCAAGTACTGCTCTCACTTTCGCAAGTAGTCTTTCGCCCCAAGGCAATCCTTCTCCACCATGGACCCGACCTTCACCAGTTGTTCCACTGTGTGTTCCATTCCCCTCAGGCAGCCAGCCACTCTAGGGTTGATGTTGTTGAGGATACCGATGTTGTATTCAGAGTACCGATTAGTTCCACATTGGGGAGCGGTCTGATTTCCAGGTAGTTTTCACACTGCTCGATGAAGTTTACAACATCAGCTGTTTCACAGGTGTCCCCAAATGTGGGAAACTCCAGGTGGATGGGAGGACGAGCACAGAAGGACAATATATTGCCTGCCGCTGGAGGGGTAAGCTCACTAGAGGATGGCATGGCAGTAGGAGTAACAACACTGTAGGTGGTATTGGTAGGATTGGGTGGTGGCACTTTAACTCTTGTTCGCTGGAACTGGGGTCTTGGGATGGTGGATGGGTGTAACGGGAGCACTAGATGGAGTGTACGCCTGTAGTCTGGAGAAGGTGAGTGCTTATAAGTTGCAATTTCTTCATTTGACTTTCCAATTTTGCGTCCCTTCTTAGAAAACAGTCCTTCACCGCTCTTTCCAGCTTCCCCAGGGACATCTGGAAATCCTCCTGCAACCCTGTTAAGCTAGCATCCACTGCCTCCCTAAAACTAATTTCCCGATTCAGGGTACTGAATCTCCTGACTGTTTGAAATTTCAATCCTACCACCTGCCCATTGGATCCACTCCCTACCACTATGCTCCAGACCATCTCACAAGACCTTTTGCCCTTCATTTCCACTATCGTCAATAGATCCATAGCATCTGGTCAGGTACCAACTACTTTCAAGAGAGCAAGGGTTATTCCCATCCTAAAGAAACCTGCTCTGGATCCATCAGACATCAGTAACTACAGACCGGTATCACTTCTCTCATTTCTTTCAAAAATTCTTGAACGCATTATCTATAATCAACTGTCTGTCTATCTCTCACAGAACAACCTCCAAGATCCCAAACAGTCTGGCTTTAAAACAGCTCACTCCACAGAGACAGCCCTTTTGGATGTCTCTGAGAAGCTACATACTGCTAGATCAGCCAAACCGTCATTCGTCCTTATCCTCCTTGACCTTTCAGCAGCGTTTGATACGGTCAACCACAAGACTCTCTTATCCACCCTCAAGAGTCTTGGGATTTGCAGATCAGCTTGGGAATGGTTTGCCTCCTACCTGGAAGGACGCTCATATCAGGTAACATGGAGGGGAGTGACATCTGCTCCACGCAGACTCTCCACTGGCGTCCCACAGGGCTCAGTACTTGGTCCTCTTCTTTTCTCCCTGTATACTCACTCTCTTGGGGAAGTTATTTCATCACATGGGTTCTCTTACCACTGCTATGCTGATGATACACAACTTATCTTCTCTTTCCCACCCTCAGATGCCACAGCTTCTGACTGGATCCCAGCATGTCTGGCAGAAATTTCATCATGGATGACTGCTCATCAGTTAAAGCTCAATCCTAGCAAAACTGAACTGCTGTTCATCCCAGGTGATTCATCCCAAGGTCATGATCTTGCTATATCCTTGCACAACAATCTGATCTCCCCTTCAGCCACAGCTCGCAACCTTGGGGTAACCATGGACAATCAACTGTCCTTTTCCTCTCATGTTGCTAATGTGACTCGCTCATGTCGGTTTCTTCTCTACAACATTAGAAGGATTCGGCCATTTTTGTCCACACAGGCTGCTCAGGTACTTGTTCAGTCTCTTGTCATTTCTAGACTGGATTACTGCAATGCACTGCTGGCAGGTCTACCTATGAACGCAATCCGTCCTCTGCAGCTGCCCGGCTTGTTTTCAACCGGCCAACGTTCTCGCATACCACCCCGCTGCTGCAATCCCTCCACTGGCTTCCTGTAGCTGCACACATCCAATTCAAAACACTGATGCTGGCCTACAAAGCCAAAAATGGACCAGCTCCCTCTTACGTCAAAGCCCTCATCATTCCTCGCACTTCACCCCGAAACCTCCGATCTACCAGCACTGCTCGACTGGTTCCACCATCTCCGCCGAGACCAGGCCTCGAGTTCTCATCGTTGCCTGATACCGGGGAGGGGATGCCAAAAGTAATGCTCGAGGAAGCGGTAGCGTGGTAAGCGGGTGGGTGTCCTTGCTAGGCTAAAAGCAAACCGTAGCTGGCTCTCCTGTCCATTCTACTTTCTAATGTTAACTGTTTATCATCGCCGAAGATTTCAATCATGCAAATCGCAAATCAGTGCTCCCTACATTTCAACAGTATGTGGACTTTGCAACAAGAGGGGAAAACACACTGGATCTTGTTTCGATATGGATCGTGTTGTGCCCCACACCCACCTCGGCTACTCAGACCACATCTGTGTTATGCGATATAAACCGGTTCCGAAGCAGGTGAAAGCCTGGCCAGCAGGAACTACCTCTGCTTTCCAGGACTGCTTTGAGTGCACTGACTGGAACATCTACAGGGAGGCTGCAACAATCACCTACTCTACTTGGAGGATTACATGGCATCAGTGACCAGCTACATCGGCAAGTGCATTGATGACATAACCATCTCCAAGGACATTACCACACGCTCCAACCAGAAGAACCAGTGGATGACTGTTAATGTGCTTGCGCTGCAGACATCCCAACCTGCAAAAAGTATTTTCTGGGAGGTATTCCCTTCTGACTGGTAAACTTTGATTTAAATCTAAATTTCAATAGCCATCCTTCACCTCATCACATTGACACAAATGCACACATAGCTCATCCTATAGAAACTGGGGTGGAAGTAGTGAGATCAAAAAGTAAATGCATGAGAAGTTCTCTAAATAATCTTACCTTAATTAGACCAGAAAAAATGCCAAAGAAACAAACAAAAACAGTTCCTAAAGTTTGGGCTTCTGAACATTAGATCACTTTCACCCAAAGCACTTATAGTAAATGAAATCATTTCAGAAAATAGCCTTACTGCACTCTGCATTACTGAAACTTGGATTAAACCAAATAACTACATCCGTCTAAATGAGTCTACTAATGAACCTTATTGTAGAGTGTTACCCAATTATGTATTAATTATATTAATATATGTAGATTACTTTTACTAGTTCTATAAGCTGAAGATGAAATGAAACTGGTTGAAGTCACGTCAACATGTCTTTTACAATCATTTATCCCGCCATGGGCAAAGTCACCGTTACAAACTGTACAGCGTGCAACATTGTCATTATGTATGTTTAAAGCTTATATGACAGGGGACACTTTTGTGTAGTCTGGTGTAAAATGTGTCTTATACTTTGTTTTTTGGGGCTCTCTCCCTCTGCCATGGGCCATGATGGTGTAAAATGTGTCTTATACTGTGTTTTTTTGGGGCTCTCTGCCATGGGCCATGATGGTGTAAAATGTGTCTTATACTGGGGTTTTTTGGGGCTCTCTCCCTCTGCCATGGGCCATGATGGTGTAAAATGTGTCTTATACTGGGGTTTTTTGGGGCTCTCTCCCTCTGCCATGGGCCATGATTGTGCTCCTCTTTCTAGATACACTGATTAATTCAGTTGTGGAGAAGAGATAAAAGCCCACCCACACTGACAATTGATTGGTTGACTTACCGAAACAGGCCAATCAGGATGCTCTCTCTTACACGCGCTTAAAACAAACTGTCCGAAAGAACCGGTTCGCGGAAAAGAACCGAACTTCCCATCACTAGCAAAAACAGCAATTGACTGAAATGTGCAAGACAACATAAGAAATTTGTAAAAAATAATGTAAAATTTGTGCAAATAATGTGAAATTTGTAAAAATAATGATTACATAAATAAATAAATAAATAAATAAATAAATAAATAAATAAATAAATAAATAAAAAGAAGAAGAATTGCTATTATCATCATTATTATTATTGTTATTATTATTAGGCAGGAAGGATGGTGAGACTTTTATATTAGTGACTGTCAGAAAGTCACTAAGGAATATGTGTCCAGACAAAATAGTATAAATGAGCTCTGAGCAGCAAGCTTTTTCTCAGCACAGTTGTAAACTATATTCATCTAAATTATTAGGGGGTATTTTATTTAATTTATTTACTTTTAAATTAATGGATGTCATCAATGTTACATATTTAATACTAGATGGACATGTGAATTTGGAGAACTATAGATATGTTTATTTTTTAACTTCTCTTGCTGCATACATCTCAACCATTGTATTTAATGCTGTTGTCATTTTTGTAATATTCATGAACAAACATTTACATGAGCCCATGTACATTTTCATTGCTGCTTTGCTTTGTAATGCTCTGTTTGGATCGACTGCTTTTTTTCCTAAACTGCTCACTGATTTACTGTCTGAAAAACAAATCACTTCTTACCATGGGTGTGTATTTCAGGCTTTATTTGTTTATTGGTATGCTTCATCAGAGTTTACTCTTTTATCAGTTATGGCCTATGACAGATACGTGTCCATCTGTAAACCATTACATTATACGACTCTTGTAAAAATGTCCACTGTGAAAAAGCTCATATTTCTATCATGGTTTTTGCCTTGTTGTGTGCTTAGTGTAGCTTTGATATTAATATATCAACTTCAGCTTTGTAAATTTAAACTGAACAGAATATATTGTGATTGTTACTCAATTCTTAAATTAAGTTGTAAAGAAATATCTGCAAACAGCTCCTATGGACTTTTTGTTTTCAGCATTGCTGTGTTTCCTCCAGTGACTTTTATATTCTACTCGTACATCAGGATATTCTCTCTGTGTTTGAAGAATTCTAAAGTCTTCAGGAAAAAAGCTCTACAGACCTGTTTACCGCATCTTTTCATTTTCTTCAATTTTTCTGTCAACATTTGTTTTGAAGTTATAAACAACAGGCTAGAATCAAATCAAATTCCCCATGTTATTGCCATGATCCTGTCAGTAGAATATTTACTTATTCCTCCTCTGTTCAACCCCATAATATATGGATTAAAACTGCAGGAGATTTTAAAAAGCATCAAGAGTTTAATTTTATGGAAAAAAAGGACTGGATTTGCTTTTTAGGTGTAGTATGTGTTACTGTTTTATTATTATTATTATTGTTGTTGTTGTTGTTGTTGTTGTTGTTGTTATATAATGATCATTTAACAGGGTAACTGAATTAAAAAATCTACTTTTATTAGAAGACATTTATGCAATACCTGCAATAAAAAGAACAGAAATGTTAAACCTCTCATACTGACTGTAATACAATGGGAAGCAATAGTTAAAATAAATAAATAAATACATGTTGGTTTTAATGACCCCAAATCTTTTTATTCCTGATTTCCTAATCGTATTGTATCTTTGCATTTATTTAAATCTATAATGAAACCCAATAATGATTTTATAATAGAACAGATTTCTTGTTTTAGTTCGTGCACAGATTTACATGTCTAAAGTTTAAGACGAAGAAGCATTTATTGTTGACACACACACATACTGTATAATACAGTGAATTTCTTTTCTCCCCATATCTATAGCAATTTTAACAAAAGATGTTGTTTCAAAGCAAATTTACAAAATATAAGATTCAATATTAGACATCTTCATCTGGGTGACACTGGAGGGAGTAATTATTAATAAAGTCCTTTCCACATTCATATTCAGTCAGTTGGAATTGTGTAACCAGGAGCTCCAGAGACACTCATAAATTCACTTATCATCTGAGGAAAATGTAGATTTAACACAAACTCCTCCAGCCTTCAAATATTCAATGAAGGAGATACAGTATATGTATAATGTTATTTTGTGTATTGATTAAGAGGTTGTTCTTCTCAAAGTCCTCATGTTGTTGGCCTCCAGTTTGCTAATTATGAATAGGCTTAGATATATATAATAACTCAGCTTAGATATATATAATAACTTACACAGCATCTTCCTCGACAACGTTCAGTCCCTGGTGAACAAAATGGAGGAGATTCGACTTAGCATCACTCACATCATGAAACTGTTGAACTGCAACGTGATGATTTTCATGGAAACATGGCTGCACAGAGGCATTCCGAATAACGCTATTGAGCTAGCGGGACGACACATGGTGGATTGTGCATTTATGTTAACAAAGCTTGGTGCACGAACTCTGTTATTTGGAGACATTGTTCAGCTAACCCGGAGTTTCTCATGATTTAATTTAGACCGTTTTATCTACCACGGGAGTTCACTTCCACCATTATAGCAGCGGCTTACATTCCCCCCTATGCTGATGCTAAGCTAGCAATGAAAGAACTTTATGCGGCCATCAGTAAACAACAGACTGTTCATCCAGAAACTGCGTTTATTTTTGTGGGTGATTTTAATCACTCAAACGCCCCTCCCCCACCTAGGACAGTCAGATCACCTTTCTTTGTTCCTCACCCCCAAATATGCACCCCTCATCAAGCCAGTGAAGCAATCAGTGAGAACCATTAAGGTCTGGCCCACAGAATTCACACTCCAGGAAAGGTTTCAACACACAGATTGGAGTATATTTGCTTCTCAGGCCACCAGTGACACTCACATGGACATTGATTGCTACACCTCCTCTGTACTGGATTACATCAATACCACCATAGACAGTGTTACTACTCAGAAACAGATCATCACATCTCCAAATCAGAAGCCATGGATGAACAAGGAGGTGTGCCTCCTGTTGAAGGCACACACTACTACCTTCAGATCAGGCGACGCACAGGTCTACAGCACATCTAGAGCTAACCTGAGGAGGGGCATCAAAGAGGCCAAGCACTGCTCCAAGCGAAAGATAGAGGAGCATTTCTCCAACTCTGACCCTCGACGCATGTGGCAAGGCATCCAGGCCATCAGTGATTACAAATACTCCCACTCCACCCCCACTGCCACTGATGTCCTCTTCTTGAATGAGCATAATGACTTTTATGCTCGTTTTGAGAGAGACAACAGAGAAACTACCACCACGCTCAAACCCTCGGCTGACCACCCACCATTCATACTCTCCTCCACAGATGTCTGCAACACACTGAGCCAGATCAGCATACACAAAGCCGCTGGACCAGACAACATTCCTGCACGCGTACTCAGGGCATGTGCTGAGCAGCTCGCTGGGGTCTTTACTGACATCTTCAACCTGCCTCTTGCCCAAGCAGCTGTTCCCACTTGCTTTAAATGCACCTCCATTGTGCCAGTGCCAAAACACTCCAGCCATACGTGCCCGAACGACTACCGCCCTGTAGCACTGCCACCCATTGTCATGAAGTGCTTTGAGCAGCTGGTCCTAGCACACCTGAAGGACTCTCTGCCACCCACATTGGACTCTCACCAATTTGCCTACCGCAGCAATAGGAGCACAGAAGATGCAGTTTCCATGGCACTGCACTCTGTGCTCACACACTTGGACAAGAAGAACAAACATATGCTGTTTGTTGACTTCAGCTCAGCCGTTAACACCATCATTCCATCCAAGTTAATAGCCAAATTAATAGATCTGGGCATTAACACCATCATTCCATCCAAGTTAATAGCCAAATTAATAGATCTGGGCATTTGCAACTGGATTATGGACTTCCTGACCAAAAGACCCCAGCAGGTTCTAAATTGTCTAGGTTATCATCTGATTTCATTTAAATTGCACTTTGGACACGATTTTTTCACTTTGCCACATTACCGTGTTAAACGTACATTTATGTCTGCAACTGCAGAGAGATTTACCAGATTTACCATTTAACAGTTGCCAGAATTATCATCCATGATTGGATCCCATTTGACCCCACAGAACTTGATCAGGTCACTGACTATTTCGAGTCAGTGTTTCACTTCACCCTAATATATTGTAGCTCCACTTAAAAGTAAATAATTAGAGAGAAAAAACGCACCGATGGTAGAATGACAACACACACTTTTAAAATGATCAGCTAGGAAATTAGAACATAAATAATCAGTATTAAGATTAGCATGGAAGGAAAGCCTTCATAGCTACAATAAATCTCCTAGTGCTTCTAGATTGGTGTATCTCTCTAGCCTTATTTAAGATTACAAAAATAATCCTAAATTTATTTGATACTGTAGCAAAATTAACTAGGCATAAAAACACTGCTGAAAAGCACAGACAATCTATTTGTAGCAGTAACGACTTCATGAATTATTTCAATTGAAAAATTGATAACATCAGGCAGAAAATTCAGACCATTATTTTAATTCCAAACAAATTGATAGATAATGCTGTAGGCAATATTTCTGTTTTTGATCAGTGTTTAGACCGTTTTTAATCCCTGTCAAGAGACTGACTTATTTTCACAGATTTCTTCTTCAAAATTATCAACCTGCACACTGGCTCCTTTACCTACATGTTTCTTTAAACAGATATTGTAGCAGCAAACAGTAGCTGCTAAGAGGCTGAGTAGAGGGAGTTAAAGATGACGCATTTCAGTTGCATACAGGTGGTTTATTGTAATGTTAGCAGAAAGATGATCTAATGATGGCAAGATAAGATCATCTCCATTAAATAAACTAAATGAAAAAGAAGAAAGTGTAAATAAAAAAGAAACATTCAAAAGAAACAGTCAACAGGAAGTGAGCATCCCAGCTACTCACCCCCTTCCAACCTGCATCCACACGCAAACTCACAGATTATATGCACCTGTGGATACCAAGTGATGTAACAAACAAAAAGTGGCAATTTCAAAATAAAAGACATCAAAACCTTAGCAGGCACTTACACTCCAGCCCCTGATAACCCCCCCCCCCCCCAAAATGTATCAATCATAATACAATCACAGCAGATTACACAATGAATATTTATCTGTACAAATGAAATCATTAAATCTTATTTTACAGACAAACAATGAATACACAAATGTGTGTGTGTGTGTGTGTGTGTGTGTGTGTAAATGTCCAGTTCTTTGATGCGTGAACAAACAATAGGAAACAGGTGTGTAGACAGGGAGGAGCACATGACGAGGAACGTAAACAAATGCACATGGCCAAAGTCGAGGCTGAGTCCTGACATAAACAGTCATTAAACAACTAAAAATTCTCAGTTTCAAGAAGAAGGCAAATTTTACTAATAGGTCTGGTCAGATAGGTACTCTTGATTTTTACTTAACATTTCAATCCCTTTTTATTGAAAACTGTGTTTCTTTACCAGCCACTTCTGGCATTCTTGTAGTACAAGTAGACACTCCCCGATCCACCTTGTACTGGACCTGCCACCACCTTCTCGAACAGTCCAGGTGGTAAAGATGGCCGAGTCTTCAGCAAAAGGAGATGGTTAGGAGTAAGGGCTTCCAAATCATTAACATCCATTGATGCTCTAGATATAAGATGCAAAACGTAATTTAGAAGCAAAAATGAATTGATCTGATTATGATTCCAGTTGTTTTTGGCTTCCTGCAACTCACACTGGGCACCAACATCTCGACTACTTGTACTCGACGTGCAATAAATTGTCTTAACCCATGAATAAAAGAGTCTGTGTCAAGTGAAGATAATATTTCAAGATGAACAGCTCTTATGGTCAAACACGTGAAGATTACTTCATAACGTTTTACAACACTCCTTCCTCGCTTGGCTTCAAAGGGACCAAAGCAGTCCACTCCAACATGGGTGAAAGGTGGTTTGTCAGGTTTAACTCTAGCGGCAAATATGCCATCTGCTGATTACCCGTGGTTCCATGAAGACGTTTGCAGCTTACACACCGATAAAAATCCTCCATATCCCTGTGCTAGCACCAGGGAACCAATATATCTGTCGCAAAGTACCCATCATGTCCACAGTGTCCAATGTCATTATGAATTTGCTGCATGAATTAGCATTATGAATTAGCCAGTTTTACTGGATGTTTAACTTCTTTAGGCATCCTAGCCTTGTCCAGACGTCCACCAACTCTAATGATATCCAAGTGAAGCTGAGTTAAGTTTATGGAGTTCACTATTTCATTTTACCAGTCCATCCTTCCATAGACTAGAAAGTTCTCCAGAATATCTTCTTTTGGCATAGACGAATAATCTCCAATTCAGCCTTTTCTAGTTCTTCTGGAGACATATTGGATTTAAACTTTTACATCTCTTTGTCAAAAATCTCTCGTTGCAACTTGTCCATGTCACATTAATCAGTCATCAACTTTTTCCTTTCTTTGCTTAGATCAATTAAAATGTTCCTGAATCGAAGTATCTAAGCTATCCCTTTTTTCAATCACATCCATGAAGAATAGTGATTGAAGTATGGTATAAATCATACTCTTGCTGAATTTGTACAGTATTGGAGAACGCATAATGGTTAGAGAGTTTGATTCCTAACCCTAAGGCTGTGGGTTTGAGTCTTGGGCCAGCAATACTACGACTGAGGTACCTCAAGTCTCTGGATGTTGTGGGGCTGTCTTGGTTGGCATGCCTCTGCAACATCGCATGGCGGCTGGGGACAGTGCCTCTGGACTGGCAGACTGGGGTAGTCGTCCCTCTGTTTAAGAAGGGGGACCAGAGGATGTGTTCCAACTACAGGGGGATCAAATTTCTCAGTCTCCCTGGATAGTCGAACCTCGGATTCTGGAGGAACAATGCGGTTTTCATCCCTGTCTCGGAACACTGGACCATTTCTATACCCTCGCCAGGTTGCTGGAGGGTTCATGGGAGTTTGCCCAACCAGTCCAAATGTGCTTTGTGGATCTGGAGAAGGCATTCGACTGTGTCCCTCGTGGTGATCTGTGGGGGGTGCTCTGGGAGTATGGAGTCTGGGGCCCTCTGCTA
Organism: Tachysurus fulvidraco; assembly: GCF_022655615.1. Taxonomy (NCBI): domain Eukaryota; kingdom Metazoa; phylum Chordata; class Actinopteri; order Siluriformes; family Bagridae; genus Tachysurus; species Tachysurus fulvidraco. The sequence continues at coordinate 233,301 of NC_062541.1, forward strand.
AGGGCTGTCCGGAGCAGGAGTTTGGTTCGCATTGCCAGCAGTAAGTCAGACTTGTTCCCGGGGCATGTTAGACTCTGGCAGGGCTGCCCTTTGTCACCGGTCCTGTTCATTATTTATATGGACAGGATTTCCAGGCGCAGTCAAAGGCCGGAGGGAGTCCAGTTTGGGGACCACAGGATTTTGTCTCTGCTTTTTGCAGATGATGTTTTCCTGTTGGCTTCCTCAAATCATGACCTTCAGCGTGCACTGGGATGGTTTGCAGCCGACTGTGAAGCGGGGGGATGAGAATCAGCACCTCCAAGTCTGAGGCCATGGTTCTCAGCTGGAAAAGGGTGACTTGTCCCCTTCAGGTTGGTGGAGAGCTCCTGCCTCAAGTGGAGGAGTTTAAGTATCTTGGGGTCTTGTTCACGAGTGAGGGAAGGACAGAGCGGGAGATCGACAGGCGGATCAGTGTATTTTCTGCAGTGATGCGGTTGATATACCTGTCTGCTTTGATGAAGAAAGAGCTGAGCTGCAAGGTGAAGCTCCCTATTTACCAGTCGATCTACATTCCTACCCTCACCTATGGTCATGAGCTTTGGGTCATGACCAAAAAGACAAGATCTTGGATACATGGGGCCGAAATGAGTTTCCTCCGCAGGGTGTCTGGGCGCTCCCTTAGAGATAGAGTGAGGAGCTTGGTCACTCGGGAGGAGCTCAGAGTAGAGCCGCTGCTCCTCCACATCGAGAGGAGTCAGCTGAGGTAGCTCTGGCATCTGTTCCGGATGCCTCCTGGACTCCTCCCTGGGGAGGTCTTCCGGACATGTCCAACCAGGAGGAGGCCCCTGGGAAGACCTAGGACATGCTGGAGGGACTATGTCTCTCGGCTGGCCTGGGAACACCTCGGTATTCCCCCAGAAGAGCTGGAGGAAGTGTCTGGGTAGAGGGAAGTCTGGGAGACCCTGCATAGACTGCTGCCCCCGCGACCCGCTCCCAGATAAGGGCTAGAAGATGGATGGATGGAGGTACACTCAATACTTCCCATAATCTTATAATCTTGTGCTCTAGTACATCTGATCACATGCAAATTATCATCTAGTGCTTGCTACTATTATGAACAGCAGCTACGCTAGTACGCTCTCCACTGCTTATCTATTTCTACCCATCTTGATGCATACAGAAATTGTACCAGCTCAAATTGTCTTCCATGTCCGAGGCCAACCAGGTCAGGATTCTTAGGCATCTACAGAGAAATTCCAGCTCCAGTGGGAAGTATTTAGACATACTAAGAGAAGATGCAAACTACACGTGGACATCCTCCTCATTAATAAAACATTTGTTAGACTGTATATTGCATTAGCGTATGAGGATGAGGTTCCCTTTTGAGTCTGGTTCCTCTCAAGGTTTCTTCCTTTACCATCCAAGGGAGTTTTTCCTCACCACAGTCACCTCAGGCTTGTTCATTTAGGATAAATACAAACATATTTAAATACATCTAATATGATAATCTTGAATTTTTGTATTACATTTATCTTTATATTAACCTTTTGTTTTATGTTTATGTTCTGTAAAGCTACTTTAAGACACTGTCCATTGTTAAAAGCACTAAAATAAATTTTAATTTTAATTTTTACGGAGCTACTTTGTCAGACCCCTGGTTGCAGTCTCGTCACCCGGTGGTCACCTTGTCAGGGACTGATCTGCATGGACAGCCAGTGTCTCATGGGATTGTTGTGGATGGAGCCAAAAGGAGACTGTCTTGTTTGAACCAATGTTGTGTTAGTCATCTGTATGGGCTGGTCTTTATCAGCAATCAGGTCTGTGCTGAACTCAGAGTTTCTAGTGACCCATTAGTTCCTCAGGAGCTCTCGGTTGCAGTATTATAAACTGTTGTAGAAAGGAAATTATTTTTTACAATTACATTATTTACATGGGTTCCCTTCTAAGTGTAGCGCCCCTAGTGTCACCGGCTAAAATGGGGTGGCTAACCTGAGCTCTTTTAAATAAATATCTAACAATCTTACGCCTAATCAATTCGTCTCATCTTTACCTTGAGTGTGGGTTCTATTTATAATTAAATATATCAACAGGTACGTAGCTGGGGTCCGTAGAAACCAAATAAAATGGCTATTTCACCACGAGAGCAACAAACGGAAAATAGTACCTTGATGAAGATGGTTTGTACTCCTTACACGCGTCAGAAAGAAAAAAGGCGCTGAAGAACACAGACAGAGCTTGGATGCTTCACGAGATACTCCTTCACCACACGAAGTCCTTGCTAGTTGAGCTAGCTATCCGCCAGTCCGTTAGCCAAGTACATGCACATGGCTCAGTAATCCACAACTTAAATATCTGTTCGTCAGAGGCGAGGTCAACGTCTATCCGATGTCTTTAACACTCCAAACAGACTACTACTAAGTAGATCACTACTAAGGGTTCGGGTTGAACACCTAATTAGCTTCATTACACTAATTAAAGAACAGGTCGTACTTTTTAGTTCAGCAGCTCCATTGTCTTACTCTCCCTCTTTTTCTCTCCCGCACTTTCTCTCTCTGCTTCACCATGCACGTGCGCCCCAGCATGCACACATCATCATGTGACACAAACTTAATAAAACTTAAACAAAATACAAGTCCTTTTTAAATAATTTTTACCAGCATATGTATATTATTTAAACAAAAAAACAACAAAAACTAATAATTCATTATTTTTAATTACAGTTATCTTATACAGAAATCACATGACTCATTTCTGGCCAATGAATTTTAACTTACACAACATTCAATTGGAAAATTATTTATAAGGAACATAAACAATTGGTTTTGCATAAATGTATAAATATAAAACTAACACCCATAACTTTATCTGGGTTACATAAGTGTGGTTCCTCTCAATGTTTCTTCCTCATATCATCTCAGGGAGTTTTTCTTTGCTGCCGTCTCCTCTGGCTTGCTCATTAGGTATAGGGATAAATATATAGTATTTTACATTTTTAATTAATATTTTTAAAATTAATTTAAACTTTAATTGTATATATTAATTTTTATTTTCTTCTTCTTCTTATATGTATTTTTTTCTCTTCTGTTTCTATACTTCTGTAAAGCTTCTTTGAGACAATTGTTAAAAGCACTATACAAATATTACAATTATATTTACATTATACAAATTGAATTTGAATTCCTGAATTCTGAGTGCATCTGAATTATTGCCTGGGTTTAACTGAAGAGTGGAATTCCTAATAGTGTTTATTCCCAGACATTTTCTACACATTCACATACCTTTATATCAGTGTGGCCAATACTGTATTTTCCAAACTTTTTAGTAAAACTTTCTTCCACTATTGGAGTGAGTTGAAGAGGATTTAAAGCACTGGGACTAACTTTTATGATGTCAGGACTTTTGGCCATGCGCTTCTGGTCATGTTCTTTGTCACATGTTCTGCCCCGCCCTTGTTTACTCCTCCCCGTCTCTGCACACCTGTTCCCCCTTGTTAATTGTTTATAGTATTTAGCCTTGATGTGCTGCCTTGAGCAGCACGGAATCATTCATTATTTCCTGGTCTTTTGTCCTGTCTAGTTTTGTCTGTGCTCCTGTTTCGTGTATTTTAGTTATTAAACCTATTTATTTGAAGCTATCCTGTCTCTGGGTCTGTCTTTCTCCTCTCGGTGTGACACATTATCAGTCCGCAGGTTGAATTATCTCAGTTAAACTGACATAATCTCTAAGGATTATCTACCTGCTTCAATACATTACAGTACTGATCCCCAACAGAGCTCTGTCATCATTTATATGGAACAGTAAACCTGCCAGAATACAAATTATTTTACATCATTCTATACCTATGGGTAACATGACTGCCCAATTTTCATTGTTAGTAATGGGCCTCGATTATTCATCCTATAGACCTACTTTTGGACACTTCTATTGATCTAAGGTGGGATATGTGAAGAAAAGAATTTCATTGTAATATATGTGTGTCGATAATAAAGGCTTCTTCCTCAAGCATTAGACATGTGCAAAACTAAAATTAGAAATCTGTTCTATTATAAAAATCAGGTTTGGTTATTTCAGCCTCCCATGGACATATATTTTGGTCCTGCATAAACTTAAGGAATTTCTAGGCCACAATTTTGGGGACTTCTGGGGCCTGTTTCAGAAAGGAGGTTAAGTGAAAACTCTGAGTATTTTAACCCTGAAATGAGGGCAACTCTGGGTTTTCCGTTTCAGAAAGGGAGGTATACTGTATTTCAGTAGAGAGTATCTAAGGAAATGAAATGTTCTTTTATGGACGATCCTGTTTATGAAGAGGCTTTATTAATTCGTAGGGAGTTACATTTACATCACCAAAGGATTTTGAGCCCAGAGTGGATTTTTTGTCACATCCCTATGCATTTTTATTTTAGGTACCAATAAGATACAGTCAATAAGATACATCCATAATGTCATCCATCCTTACATCAGAAACATCAGCCATCGCGGCCATGCTCTTACATCCGAGCTGATCCTTTGCGTTGCCTTATGTTTCTGTGCAAATGGTAGTTTTGTGTGTATAACATCGGGGACACAGAACATATTAGTAAGGCTACTGTTTACAGAGCGGTCAGGAAAGTGCGCCTCGCTCTTAAGTGCTTTCTGACCATTTTTGTGTTGTTTCCTGATAAAATAAAATACTGTTCTTCCAGTTTCACCTCTGATATTATAACAGTTGGGAATTTTCTCTAAAATAGTTCTTAATTACTAACTACAAATTACTAGTCTAATTAGATTACATTAGATTAATGTAATAATTACTATCTCTAGAAAGTTTTGGTCTACTTACTAATTTGGTCTCTTTATTTATTAATTACTTTCTAAATATCAGATCAACATCTACCACTTGAACAATCAGGAGAGACAATAAACTGCACTTCTAATGCTGTCACAAACAATATACAACTGCATGAATTAACCTCGAACTGAACAAAGTGTGTGTAACTAGAGGAAGAAGTTTACATTAAAAATATACCTTTTAAATGTATATAGTTTTATATATACATCTTCATATTCTCCATATGCTTGCATAAGCTCTTCCAGTTTTGCTGGTGAGAAATATACAGATTTATTTTTTTGTCTGACGCTGTTGCCATGGTGACTCGTTATATCTGCGCTCCATTGATGATGGCGTTTTATAGTTGCACGCGCATAACTCAGAGTCAGTCAATTTAGAGTTGATAAAACTCATTTCAGCTGTTCTGTAATCGAAAACTCACAGTTTCCCATCTCAGGGTTTGTCACTCAGAGTTTAGACTCAGAGTTGGTTGAACCTCTGTACAATATTTCAGTTGTTGCTGTTTTTGCACAATCTCATACACTATCTCAGGGGCCTGCTGCTAAGAAACTAATTTTTTAAGAGACCCTTCAATCCATAAAGCTTAAGAACCTTTTTAAGCAATATGTTTAGATTGATAGACTGATTTTCATCTCCACCATTCACTTTTAATTAAACTACAGTGGTACCTCGAGATACGAGCAGCCTAACATACGAGTTTTTTGAGATACGAGCCGGAGCTCGGGCCATATGTTCGTTCAAGATACGAGCCCAAATCCGAGATACGAGCCGTGTTTCCGGAGCGTCCCGCTAGTTGGCGCGCAGGGTCGAGCATCATCCGAGAGCATCTCTCGCTCACTCGCACGTGTTACCCGCTTGAATCAAAGTGTATCTTGTGCGCTGTACTCTTTTTTTGCTTGAAAGTGGCAACTGGTCATGCTTCAGCGCTTTTTAATGACACTTGTTTGTCACATTTTCGAAGCATTTTGAAAGGCAGGCAAAAGCAAAGTTCTTTGGATACATTTTTATTGAAAAGAGCTGCGAGTGAAAGTGCAGAAAGTGCAGCCAAGAAGGCAAAAACAAGTGATGATTAAATTTACATAAATGTTAAGCTTAGTTTAAAGTTAAGTGCATTGTTTTAAGTTTTCTTTCATTTGAAATAAGGAAAGTGTAGTTTTAGTTATGTGTACTGTGCACCTATTGTTTTGTTAAGCTACTCTGTGTTTTGTTTGTTTGTTTGTTTGTTTTCCACTTTGTTATTCTTTCTTTTTCTTTGTCTTGAAACTTTATTTATTTATTTTATTTTATTATAATACAGAAGAATGTGTAAAAGACATTAGACAGTGCATGCTTAGTAAATTCCTTCTATTTAATGCCATAAACAGCTCTGCACTGAAGTTTCCTTCAGTGAACTGTAGACAGACTTCATGTTAAAACTAGAATTAATATTCTCTGGTTATGCCATTTTACTTTTGATGTATATATGATGGTGTTAGTATTTGAGGTCCCAGGAATTAGAATTGTGCACAATCATACTAAGTCAGCTTTATTAAACATTTACATTGATAGCATTTGGCCCAAAATTACATACAAAAGTCGGCTGTTTTGACATCAGTGGGAAGTCCCACCGTCTCAGTCTTGATGGGTTCCTGCCTTGAACCCTGGGAGATGGTGGGACCAGTGGAGCAGAGCTAGAAGCATGAACTCTAAAGGGGTTTAATTAGGAGCATTGCATTAATGTTCTTTAATAAGAGGTCTGGGGATTTGCTCCACACTCCCCATGAGACTAATCGCATGAAACTGGACAACTGCCCAATTATCTAACAAACATGTTTATCTTTCATTTATATCATTCTAATGAGGAATAACAACAAATAACCACTTCAGAGACAAAGGTCTATTCTGGGACAGGATAATGAGAGTAATAAAGTCATCTTTATCCTGTTGTTTAACACATGAGCAATGAATGAAAAAAAAAAAAAACATTATACATCATAACAATGCCAGAAGATAGAATGATAAGACAAATGTAAATGTTAATGAACAAACAGGCAAACAATATCACTAGGCAGAGTCACAAGCACAAAGAGGATCAGGATATGTACAAAGGCTAGGCAAAATATATGGATCCAAAAACAACAACACATGAAACCAGAATATTAAACACAGTAATTTGGAGACTTGGTTACATACCAGATGTATGCACAAACAGAGTATACACTGTGGTCATTTCATATCTGTGTCTTATGTTGTACATTTTAATATCAACATAAATATCAATGACAGGTGAGCAAGCTAAGGTGTGTGGGCCTTGGGCTGTACACTTCTGCACCATCCATATGTGTAGACTGCACTTTGGTCTTTTGCTGACTGAGATGTTCTGACAAAAAAATTATATGTTTGTTTAAACATTACTGAGGTTCCTAAACTAAACAGGTACAACTATAGACTTTTTTATATAAAAATTAAAGTAGATTACAAATCATAGAAAAGATTATTCTATCTAAATAAAACCTTAAAACATATGAAATGAACATGGCTTTGTTTTCTGTAGAATGAATCTATCTTAAATGATGCAGCAAAAAGACAAAGAGATTATAGTCTAATTATACAAAAAGTGAGTTCCCTGACTAAAAAGAGCAGAAATACTAAAATCTCTATCATTCTAAGACAATAAACATTAATAGCAGAAACATAATAATAATAATAATAATAATAATAATAATAATAATAATAATAATAATAATAAACATTATTTTCTATAGTGCTTTTAAAAGTTTATTAAAACAATTATACAAATAATATGTTAAAATAAGTAAAATATAAAAAACACACCAAATAAGAACATACTATTAAAACAAGTACGTTAAAAAAAATCTATTCTCAGTAAAAGCTACCCTAAAGAAAAAAGCTTTGAGGGAGAATTTAAAGACACAAAGGGATTCTGCTTGTCTAATCCGAACAGGAAAGGATTTCCAGAGTCTTGGAGCTACCAAACACAATGCCCTTTCACCCAGAGATATTAAAAAGGTATGTGTGACGATTAAAAGGCCAGTTTCCGAAGGGTGGAGAGCACACACGGGTGTGTAGGGGCTAAAAGTCCAGTAAGGTAGTGAGAAGACAAGCCATTCAAAGCTTTGTAGTTAAGCATTAGAACTTTAAAATCCACCTGAAATCTGTCAGGGAGACAATGTAAGGACTCCAAGACTGGAGTGATGTGATCGCTTGTCCTTGTTCCAGTCAGGATTCGGGCGGCTGTAATTTTGAACCAGCTGTAATTTATTTAGGGTAGCGTTTGAGACCCCGACCAGCAAAGCATTACAATAATCAATACAAGAAAACACAAGGATATTAATCAACTTTTCAGCCACCGGGAGTGACAGAATAGGACGCAATTGGGTAATGTTTTTTAAATGAAAGAATGATGTCTTTACAGTGTTCTGAACATGGGGAACAAATGTTAAATGTGCATCAAATATCACCCCTAAATGTTTTAATTTCGTTTGGAATTCTAATGTAGAGCCATCCACACTTAAAGTTAAAGACCAAGCCTTACTTAACTAGTAGGGTGAACCAATGAGTATTACCTCCGTCTTGTCTCTGTTCAGACACAAGAAATTTCCAGCCATCCATTTTTTTATCCCAGAGATACACTGAGAGAGAAGAGACACAGCCACATTAACATCAGGTTTTGAATGTACATAAACCTGAGTGTCATCTCCATAAAAGTGAAAGTTGAGACCAAGTGATCTTAAAAGTTGACCCAATGGATAAATGTAAATCCTTGAGGAACACCAGATTTCACATCAATATCAGACCAGCAACCACCCAGAGTAATGAACTGCTTTCGATCTGAGAGATACGACTCAAACCAGCTTAGTGCAGTTCCAGAAACACCAAAAACAGACTGTAACTGAGTAAGTAAAATTGAATGATCAACAGTGTCAAATGTGGCACCGAGATCAAGAAGAATCAAGATAGAAAGGCAGCTAAAATCAGAAGCTATTAGCGAATCATTAGTGACCTTAACTAAAACTGTTTTAGTGCTGTGGAGTTTACGGAATCCCGATTGAAGAGGCTCAAAACGATTGTTTGTAGTAAGATGAGAATTCAATTTATTAGCAACAATTTGCTCTAAAATTTTGGCAAGAAAAAGAAGATTGGACATGCGGTGGAAATTATTGTGATTATCGAAGTTGATATTATTTTTTTTCGTACGGAAGTCACAGCAACAATTTTAAATGCTGCACACAAAGAATCATTGATAATGCTTAATACAGCCGGACATAAGGAGATAAAACATGATTGAAACAGCCTGGTACAGGATCAACAAAGGAAGTGGATTTCATTTTTGAAACCTCATTGCAAAGAGAATTCACATTCATTGTGGAGAAGTTTGAGAGATGGATACCAGAAAATTCCCAAGCAGATGAAGGAGAAAAAGACATAGGAAGAGAAGAAATAATACATTTACAAGTGTGATCAATCTTAGAGCTAAAGAAATTAAGAAACTTATTACAAAAGTGAGTTGAGGAAAATCAGTCAAAGAATTATTACATTTACGTAGTTTGTTGAGGGAATTAAATAACTGTCTGTATTATGATTGTTATCAACAAGCTGTGCAAAATAAGCAGATCTTGCTGCTGCTACTTGTATTCAAGTAAGTGGTCTTTCCATGCCTGCTAATGGACAGTTAGGCCAGACACACGCCACCTACGCTCGATTGTACGACATGATGTCTTCATTGCATGCAGATTATCACTAAGCCAGGGAGAGGATCTTCCAAAGAAAATAGATTGTGATTTCAAAGGGGCAAATAAATCGAGGCTAGATGACAGAGCAGAATTAACCATGAGTACTTTGTCTTCCAATGCAACAGACAGAGAAAAACAACTTAAAAAAGAATCAATGTATTCAGCAAAATCAGAGGGGTCAATAGATCTCCATTTGCGATAATTTATAATGTAGAAAGAGGTAGTGTTCATGTCAGGCAGCTCCATATTAAAATAGACAGCAAGATGATCAGATAGTACTAAGTCAGATGTGGACAACTGGGACACAAATGAACCATTTAGGATCACTAAATCAAGAGTGTGGCCTTTATGAGTAGGAAAGTCCACAACCTGGTTCAAATCAAAACACTCCAATAGAGCCCTGCTGAAAAATCCAGCATAAACCAGCATGAATTCCATGCTGGTCCAGGCTGGTTTTTACTGGTTCATGCTGGTCCAGGCTGGTTTATGCTGGTTCATGCTGGTATAGTGCTGGTATAATATTGGTATAGTGCTGGTATAGATGGGTGGCCAGCATAGTCATGGTGTTATCAAGCAAAATGGGGCTGGTGTAGCTGGTTAACCAGTATGATCTTTCTGGAATGAGCTTTATGGGAACAACCTTTATTTTTGTTTGTGTATGTTTCTATGTAACACACTAATATAAGATTAAAACACAATATATTGGAATATATTTAATTATAAGTGTGTTATTTCTTTTGCTCCCTCTTTTGAATAAAGAACTGAAATAACAAAGCTCAAAAAGGTTCAGATAACAAAGAATAAAAACATTTAATCTTTTTTTAGGGATTAAAGTGTCTCCACAAATTAAATATAGTAATAACAACAAATGTTGACTTCCCGCGGCTCCATGAGGGAAGCAGCATATAAATCATACAGAATGATGGTTTTGAAAGCTATATATATAATCCATTTGTCTCAATTAAGAAGTATTTAAGTTGTTTGTTTGTTTTTTTAGTAAAGCAGTAATAAGAGATATTACCCAGCATCAGCATTGCTATGCAACCTTTAAAGCGACTATGTTCCCGAAGGTAAATGTAGTTCCTGCACTTTCCAAAAATAAATCTCGCAATGTTTTCGACCACATTATATACCTTACAGTGTTTATCGACATTGGTATAAGTGCACGTGTTCCAGATCATCATGCTTTTGCCACCGTAATTAGCATTTTGTTTTGGGGTAAATAAAAAGCTTCCGCTTGTACAAGACAAATCTGCTGATCACTGGGAATCAGAATGTTTACATATGTGAGGTACCTGGATGATGGCCGTACGGTACTTTAACTATGACATGTTTGACCAAACTCAGGTTTATTGGGTATGATGGAAGCAAGACTTCTTCAGGGCACAAATACTAATGCTTAAAGGTCTGTAACTTAAGCAGTAGATGTTTTATCGTAACTCGTTCACTGGACAATGTATAGGACAAATGAGTGATTATATAGTTATAGTATATAGTGTAGCACCTCTTAAATAAACATGGTCATCGCCACCACATACTACTTGTTACTCACTAAAAGAGAGAGCGAAAGCTAAGAACAAAAATGTGTGTTGTAAAGGTTATATTGTGTAATGTTATTTGTGGACATGTGTAAATTACAGTGTGATGGCAAATGTCATTGTCCAATAAATATTTTAAACAAACTATATATATAAGAATAGGAATATCCAGAATGTTTTTCTTTATTAAAAAGTGAATTGCAATTCTCTAGAAAATTGTCTTGGTCTTTATTTAACTATGAATATGCACTAAGAAATGTGATGTGTAACAAATGGGTTTTGTTGTGGTCTTGCTGGGATTATACTAGCATCCAAAAGACAAGATATGTTGACCAGCACACCAGCATCCCAGGCTGTTCGGCCAGCACACCAGCAACCAGCACCTAATGCTGGACCTGCATACCACCATCCCAAGCTGGTTGACCAGCACACCAGCATCCCAGGCTGGTCAGCCAGCACACCAGCAAACAGCACCTAATGCTGGACCTGAATACCACCATCCCAAGCTGGTCCCAGCATGCAAAACATACCTTATGCTGGACCAGCAATGCTGTTTTTTTAGCAGGGAAAGCAGTGGCCATGTCTACCTGAGCTGGAATATAAACAGCACTGACTATGACCAAGCTAAATTCCTATGGAAGGTAGAAAGGGCAACATTTGATCGACAAGAGCTCCAGGTTGGGTGAGCAAGAGTATGAAAAATGTACAATGTTTGTGCTGTCACACCAACTGTTGTTTACCATCAGACACACTCCACCCACCTTTGACTTCCCCCACACAATTGTTCTGTCCATGCGGTAAACCAAGAAGAAATTGTATGGTTGAATGGCATGATCTGGAACCGCTGGGTTCAGCCATGTTTCAGAGAAGCAGAGGAGGTTGCAGTCTTGAATGTCCTTCTGGAAATTTACCCTGGACCTGAGGTCATTGAGCTTGTTCTCCAGAGACTGGACATTGGCTAACAGGATCGTAAGCAGGGTTGCACAGTGTGTGTATGCCCTCGGCCTAATCCTAATGCCGGCTCGTTCCCCACATGGCCTTTTCTTTGGTTACATCTTTTGTTGCTCCTCAAGATTTTACCCAGTCAGTCTAGAAAATATGAAGATAATGACTTCTATGTAAAGAAAGCCAGGTTGAAGTGTTTACCAGTGCAGAAAAGAAACAAAAACAAACAAAGCATGGTCAGAGCAGTCATGACAGAGGCCGAGCTCACGGCAGCATCTTGGAAAAAAGATATTTAAGATGTGTTTGCTTTGATGATTTTTAAGAGAAATACATTATTGACCAATAAAAACATGTTTTTGTAGTTTACTATTGACATTAATTATAAACCACATTTATAATAGCTGAAGGTCTGGAAATTAGCAGAAATTTCCTTTTAGTAATGCTCAGCCCAGAAAGAGCACAACAGATGCAATTTTTGCTCTGAGAATGTTGATGGAGAAGTATAGTGATGGTCAGAGGGAGTTGCACTGTGTGTTTGTAGACTTGGAGAAAGCGTATGACAGGGTGCCAAGAGAAGAGCTGTGGTACTGTATGAGGAAGTCAGGAGTAGCAGAGAAGTATGTTAGAGTGGTGCAGGACATGTATGAGAGGAGCAGGACAGTGGTGAGGTGTGTTGTAGGTCAGACAGAGGAGTATAAAGTGGAGGTGGGACTGCATCAGGGATCGGCTCTGAGCCCCTTCCTGTTTGCTATAGTGATGGACCAGTTGTCAGAGGAGGTCAGACAGGAGTTTGCAGATGACATTGTGATCTGTAGTGAGAGCAGGGAGCAGGTGGAGGAAAACCTGGAGAGCTGGAGGTTTGCGCTGGAGAGAAGAGGAATGAAAGTCAGTCGTAGTAAGACTGAGTACATGTCTGTGATTGAAAGGGAGGGAAGTGGAACAGTAAGGTTACAGGGTGAAGAGGTGAAGAAGCTACAGGAGTTTAAGTACATGGGGTCAACTGTCCAGAGCAATGGAGAGAGTGGGAAAGAAGTAAAGAAGCGAGTGCAGGCAGGTTGGAGTGGGTGGAGAAAGGTGTCAGGAGTTCTGTGTGATAGGAAAATATCAGCAAGAATCAAGGGGAAGGTGTACAGGACAGTGGTGAGACCGGCCATGCTGTACGGTTTAGAGACAGTGTCACTGAAGACGAGACAGGAGTCAGAGCTAGAGGTAGCTGAGCTGAAGATGTTGAGGTTCTCTTTGGGAGTGACAAGATTGGACAGGATTAGGAACGAGTACATCAGAGGGACAGCTCATGTTGGACATTTGGGGGACAAAGTTAGGGAGGACAGATTAAGATGGTTTGGACATGTTCAAAGGAGGGAGAGTGAGTATATTGGTAGGAGAATGTTGGACATGGAGCTGCCAGGCTGGAGGTAAAGAGGAAGGCCAAAGAGGAGGTATATGGATGTAATTAATGAGGAAATGAAGCTAGTGGGTGCAAGTGTTGGGGATGCAGAAGATAGGGATAGGTGGAGAGAGATGATTCGCTGTGGTGACCCCTAAAGTGAAAAGCGGAAAGAAGAAGAAGAGCTCAGCAAATCTCTAATGACTCTAATGACTAGTGTGTGGATGAGAGTATAAATATCCATGAAGTTGACTTCCTCATCACAGGGGAGGTTTATCTTTGTCTACACTCTGCTTTCTGAATGACTTCTGTAAAATCACATGGATTCATATTCTACCAATTTTACCAACACATATTTAACACTGGAGGGTCTTGTGGATTTAGAGCATTACAGATATGTTTACTTTATGTTTACTCTTACAGCATATATAATGATGATCTGTTTTAATACTGTTATCATTTCTGTCATATTTAGAAACAAACACTTACATGAGCCCATGTACATTTTCATTGCTGCTTTGCTTTGTAATGCTCTGTTTGGATCGACTGCTATTTATCCCAAACTGCTCACTGATTTACTGTCTGAAAAACAAACAGTGTCTTATAAAGGGTGTTTATTTCAGGCATTTTGTCTGTACACCTATGCTACATCAGAGTTCACTCTGTTATCAGTCATGGCCTATGACAGATATGTGTCTATTTGCAAACCATTGCATTATACAACTCTTGTAAAAATGTCCACAGTCAGAAAACTATTATTTTTGTCATGGTTTTTGCCTTCTTGTGAACTCGGTGTCGGTATTATTCTATCATACCAACTTCAACTGTGTAAATTTAAATTAAACAGAATATACTGTGATAATTATTCAATTGTGAAATTAAGCTGTAAAGACACATCTCTTAATAACATATATGGACTCTGTATTTTTATTGTTGCTGTGTTTCCTTCACTGATCTTTATAATTTACTCTTATCTCTGTATACTCACTTTGTGTTTAAAAAATTCTAAAGATTTCAGAAGAAAAGCCTTACAGACCTGTTTACCACATCTGATCATTTTCATAATTTTTTCTGTTAACATGAGTTTTGAAATTATAAATAACAGAGTTGAATCCAAACAGATTCCCCACATTATAGCCATGATACTGTCAGTTGGATATGTACTAATTCCTCCTTTGTTTAACCCTATAATATATGGATTAAAACTACAAGAGATTAATAATAATATTAAGAAAATGTTCAAATGACAAACAGTAGCTCAAGTTTATTTTTAGGTCATTTCTGTACTTTTATTTGACATTTGAAACAGGATCAGAATGATTGTTAACTATATGTGATTGTCTTGGTCCGATATAATTATGATAAACATCTAATGGAAGCAGTAGAATTCCACTGTGCTGTAATGTGTATGTAACAAATAAAGGCTTCTTCCCTTAGTGATTATCATAATCTATATTTTTAAGGGTCAGACCTGATTACGACACCAGCTCATAATAAACTAATAAACTATTTTCCCAACTCATATTTTAAAGAAATAATAGACTAGAATCAGAACAAATTTATTTTCTTGCTATTGTTGTCTCTAACTTGCTCATTAGGGAAACAATAAATAATTTAGATTCTAAGGTTTTATATTTACTGTCACTGTCCATTGTTAAAGATGCTATACAAATAAAATTTAATATATAATTTAAATGAAATTAAATAGTATAAGGTGATTGTTTTCATGAAAAATGATAAATAAATATTTACACATAGGTTTCTCTCTTTCTCGTTAGTAACAGAGATGACATTACATCATAAAGCTAAAATGCCATTATGGTAAACATGAAATATTACATTATGTATTACATGTTTTATACTGAACATCATGTCAGGAGCTTCAAGGCAGGCAAGTAATCCTCAAATCCTCATGTTCCTCCATAACTTATAAAATCCCTGGGATTCTCCTCAAGGATATTCACAACCTTCTCTGCACACACACACACACACACACACACACACACACACACACACACACACACACACAAACACATGTCAGTCTCAATATTAAAGTGTGGGCTGAAATTCTTTTTTTAATCAAGGACTGTAGGATAGAATATATTTGAAATGTCACATTTAAGAAATATTTTACAACAGATTTAGAGGAAAGATAGAGTTTATTTCTTTTATATACATTACAGTATAGTGATATTCTTTTCTTTACATATCTCACCTGGGGTCAGGGCACACTGTCAGCCACAATACAGCACAACTGGAGCAGAGATGATTATGGGCCTTGCTCAAGGATATATCACTGCCTGCTTGGCAGTGCTGAGGTTTAAAGCCTTGACTTTCTGGCTTGTGTCTATCTTCTTCAAACTAGTACAGATAAATTATCATCATAGAAAGACATTTGTTGGCACATTCTCTTTCCTGACTCAGGTATTATCTGAATAATCGTTAGTCATGAGTTGAGTACACATGCAGGTAGTAGAGCATAATACTCAATTTGTAAACATTTAACATTACAATATAGAAATATGGGGTGGTGGTCCCTCTGTTTAAGAAGGGGACCGGAGGGTGTGTTCCAACTACAGGGGGATCACACTCCTCAGCCTCCGAGGAAAAGTCTATGCCAGGGTATTCAGGAGGAACAATGCGGTTTTCGGCCCTGGTCGTGGAACACTGGACCATCTCTATACCCTCACCCGGTTGCTGGAGGATTCATGGGAGTTTGCCCAACCAGTCCACATGTGCTTTGTGTATCTGGAGAAGGCATTCTACTTTGTCCCTCGTGGCGACCTGTTGGAGTATGGGATCCGGGGCCCTCTGCTAAGGGCTGACCGGTCCCTATATGACCAGAGAAGGAGTTTGGTTCGAATTGCCGGCAGTAAGTCAGACTTGTTCCCTGTGCATGTTGGACTCCGGTAGGGCTGCCCTTTGTCACCAGTCCTGTTCATTATTTATGTTCACAGCATTGTTCACAGCATTTTGCTGACGATGTTGTCCTGTTGGCTTCATCAAATCAGGACCTTCAGCGTGCACTGGGACGGTTTGCAGCCGAGTGTGACGCAGCAGGGATGAGAATCAGCACCTCCATGTCCGAGGCCATGGTTCTCAGCCGGAAAAGGGTGGCTTGTCCCCTTCAGGTTGGTGGAGGTGTTTAAGTATCTTGGGGTCCTGTTCACAAGTGAGGGAAGGACAGAGCGGGAGATCGACAGGCAGATCGGTGTATCCTCTGCAGTGATTATGCGGTCGATATACTGGTCTGTTGTAGTGAAGAAAGAGTTAATCTGCAAGGCGAAGCTATCTATTTACCAGTCGATCTACAATCTATGTACCAGTCGATCTACCAACATTCTTCAAGAATTATCATCCAAGATTGGATCACCATCTGACCCACAGAACTTGTGTTAGGGTTGTCAAACATATGGCCCGTGGGCCGGAACCCCGCCAGGGAGTTCAGTCCGGCCTGGGGGGATAAATCTGCAATATGAAAAAAAATCATTTTCATTTTCGGTGGAACTACCAGCAGATGGTAGTACTGAGCTTCAGGGTCTGAGTGGCGTTTGGTTCAGTTTACCCACTTTTCTGTTGGCCCTGGCACCCTCATCAACATAATGTTTTTATCAAAAAAAGAAAGAGAAAAGTGGACACAGAGTGTCAGATTTTTCAAGAAAAATGGACCTATTCCTATATGTTCACAGAGGTGAATAAGAAACCTGTGTGCCTGGTGTGCACACAGTAAGTTTTGGTGCTTAAGAAACATAATATTCAGTGCCACTATGAAACAGCATGGCGAAAAATACAACAGCTTGCACGAAGAACTAAGATGACAGAAGGTAAATGAAATACTGGTGGGTCAGAGGAAACAGCAATCTGTTTTCACCCGGAGCCGAGAGGCCAGTGATGCTGCAGTGAAAGCCAGCTACCTAATTGCTAGTGAAATAGCATTAGCATCAAAACCATACTGTGAGGGGGAGTTCGTCAAAAATTGCATCCTGAAGGCTGCCAAAATTGTGTGTCTTGAGAAGCGACAAGCTTTTGCCAATATTAGCTTGACAAGAAATACTGTGGCAGACAGGATATCTGAACTATCTGACAGCCAAATGAAATGTAAAGTGGAGTAATTTCTGGCATTTTCTGTTGCAATTGATGAAAGTACTGATATTACGGATGTCGCTCAACTGGCCATATTCATTCGTGGAGTTGCCGTCTTTGACCGATACCACAATAGATGGTTAGATGGTTAGATGATGGTTAAGCAGAGGTGCTGTGCTGAAGCGCTTCTTTGATCTATGTGGGGAAATCGGACATTTCATGGAGGAAAAAGGTAAACCTGTGGCTGCAGGACCTTGCATTTGTGGTTGAACTACAGAGCACTTGAATAATCTGAACAAAATGTTGCAAGGATGCAAAAAAGTTGTAACGGTATTATGACAGCATACATGCATTCAAGTTAAAGCTCACTTTATGTCAGACGGAGATGGCATGCGGTGACCCTGTTCATTTTCCCTGTCTAAGAGATGTGTGTAGCAAGCATTAATCCTGACGCAAGACAGTACAAATACAAGCTTTCAGGGTTGCTAAGAACTCAAGACCGAATTAGCAGTTTTTCGCTAACCATTCATAGTCAGAGCTTCTGATGTGCCTGTTGACATGCAACTTGAAATAATTGATTTGCAGTGTGATGTAAAATTGAAGGATAAATTTGCCTCTGGGGGCTTGGACACATTTTATCAGTATCTCCTGCCAGGCTATCCTAAATTAACAGCACTGGCTGCAAAAATGTTGTGCATGTTTGGGACTACCTACCTTTGTGAGCAAGTTTTTTCAGTAATGAACATTAATAAAATGAAGCTGCACTCAAAGCTCACACATATGCACTTAAATGAGATTCTAATATTGGCTGCTACTCAGGACATAATGCCTCATATTGATGCACTTGCGCAGGCTAAAAGATGGCAAGTATCAGGGGAAAATTCACTCTCACTCTCACTCATTTTCTACCGCTTTATCCGAACTACCTTGGGTCACAGGGAGCCTGTGCCTATCTCAGGTATCATCGGGCATCAAGGCAGGATACACCCTGGACGGAGTGCCAACCCATCACAGGGCACACACACACTCTCATTCGCTCACGCAATCACACACTACGGACAATTTTCCAGAGATGCCAATCAACCTACCATGCATGTCTTTGGACCGGGTGAGGAAACCGGAGTACCCGGAGGAAACCCCCGAGGCACGGGGAGAACATGCAACCTCCGCACACACAAGGCGGAGGCGGGAATCGAACCCGACCCTGGAGGTGTGAGGCAATTTTTAGAAATATTTTCTTTTTCAAACAGCTGCCACTTAAGATTTTAAATGTGTGGAGTCAATTCATGTATTCAGAATTGCTTCCCGGGATTGGAAATTGGATTTTAAAAAATTTCTATATTTTGATGTTTGATTTATGTTAACATGCAGGACAGTGTTTTTAAGTTCCGCAAACCTGTGACTAAATGTTTTGCACCATTGTACAATAACTGTGTTCAGTTTTTATGCATAATGCACTTAAATAAATGTTAAACTGGGTAAAAGTGTTGTTGAAATTGCACTTACTACTTAGGTTGTTCATAATATATTTTTGTAAAAGGACAATTCATTTAATTTTAAGATTTTTATCATTTACTTCTAAGAATCAGAATCAGAATCAGCTTTATTGCAATACATGTTTTCACATGTGAGGAATTTGTTTTGGTGCCAGAAGCTCCACAGTCTAACAGAATGACATATACAGTATAATTGTATGTACACATTTACAGATGTGAAATGTGCAGTTTAAATATACACATGAAATATACATATACAAATATAGACATTTTGTATGTACAAATTGTGTGACAAAGGGCAGAGGGCAGAGAATTATGGGCATACTCGACCCATACCAAGTTGGAGGTCCAAGACGAATGATCCTCGGCACAGAGGAGGCGAAGGCCCGTCTCCAGCTCCTGGGTGAGCCGTTCCGTCTGCCCATTGGATTGTGGGTGAAACCCCAAGGAGGCCTAAAAAAGACCTAAAAGCTGGCAAAACTCCTTCCAAAAATCGGATGTAAACTGTGGTCCTCTGTCAGAGACTATGTCCCGGGGAATGCCGTGGAGCCGGAAAACGTGTTGGAGGAGGAGCAACGCCGTTTCTTTGGAGGAAGTTTGGTCAGGGGAACAAAATGGAGAAGTGATCGACCACTGAGAGGATAGTGGAGTAGCCAACAGAAAGAGGAAGACCGGTGACAAAATCAAACGAAATATGAGACCAAGGTCTGCAAGGGATCGGCAGAGGTCGCAGGAGGCCGGCTGGGCGAGATCGGGAGCTCTTGTGTTGTGCACATACCGAGCAGGCCACGACAAATTCCCATGCATCACGTCTGAGCAAGGACCACCAGAAACGCCGCTGGAGAACTGATAGGGTCCGAGGGAAACTGGGGTGACAGAAAAGCCTGGAGTTGTGACACCTCTGGAGAACTTGGGAACGGAGCTGATCAGGAACATAGAGTTTGCCTTCTGGACAGTCAGTAGGAATCGGCAGGTTAGACACGGCTTGCTGAACTCTTCGCTCGATCCCGAGTCGGAGCGCCCGAACAGTGACGGAGTGAGGAAGAATAGGCTCAGCGGTGGCTTCGACGGGGTCGGGGGAGAACTGACGAGAAAGAGCATCTGGCTTCCCGTTCTTCGTTCCTGGCCGATAAGACAGCGCAAAGTTGAATCTGCCAAAGAAGAGTGCCCAACGAGCCTGTCGGGGTTTCAGTCTTTTGGCTGTCCGGAGATACTCGAGATTCTTATGGTCCGTCCAGACCAGAAACGGTTGTTCCGCACCCTCCAAATAGTGCCACCATTCCTCCAGGGCGAGTTTGACTGCCAGTAGCTCACGTTCACCAATAGTGTAGTTCTGTTCGGATGAGGAGAGATGACAGGAAAAGAAGGCACACGGGTTGAAGTTTGTCCTTGGTGTTCCTTTGAGACAAAACGGCCCCAATACCGGTATAAGATGCATCAACTTCAACCACAAATTGTCGCTTGGAATCCGGCAAGGTGAGGATGGGGGCAGAGGTGAAAAGCTGCTTCAGCTTCTGGAAGGCTTGCTCAGCTTGGGGCCCCCATGAGTAGAGTTGAAGTGGAGAAGTCAGCTGGTGCAAAGGGTGCAGCGACAGAGCTGTAGCCCCGGATGAATCGCCAATAGAAATTGGCAAATCACAAGAAAAGAGAAAAGATTTCTATTAAGCCATGTTACCTTATCGTCCAGACATGTGGAGTGTATGAGAGACATCTTGTCATATGCAGAGAGTAATACACACTGCATGGCTAAAAATAAAAACAGGTCACCACCTGAAAGTCACCTAAATCAACCGGTAGAAGCCATGCATTTTTGTAAATATTTTATTATATCTTTTTATGAGACAATGCTGAAGTAATGACACTGTGCTCCAATGTAAAGTAGTGAGTGTACAGCTTGTATAACAGTGTATATTTACTGTCCCCTCAAAATAACTCAACAAACAGCCATTAATGACTAAACTGCTGGACACAAAAGTGAGTAAACTCCTAAGTGAAAATGTCCAAATTAGGCCCAATTATCCATTTTCTCTCCCCTGTGTCATGTTAGTTTTACAAGGCCTAAGGTTGTTAGTGTTACAGACTTGTTAGTGTTACAAGGCCTAAGGGTGTGAATGGGGAGCAGGTGTGTTATCTTTACTATCTGAGGATCTGAAAAAAGAATTGTTGCTATACATAAAGATGATGTAGGCTATAAGAAGATTATTAAGACCCTGAAACTGAGCTGCATCATGGTGGCCAAGACCATACAAGGGTTTAACAGAACAGGCTCCACTCAGAACAGGTCTCGACATGGTCCACCAAAGAAGTGCACAAGGTCAGCTTCATATCCAGAGGTTGTGTTTGGGAAATAGACATATGAATGCTGCCAGCATTGCTGCAGAGGTTGTAGGGGTGGGTGGTCAGCCTGTCAGTGCTCAGAACAGACGCTGCACACTGCATCAAATTGGTCTGCATGGCTGTCGACTCAGAAAGAAGCCCCTTCTAAAGATGATGCACAAAAGCCTGCAAACATGGACATGGATCCTCTCCCAACTTACTTAGCAAAAGCCTGCTTGCCTTTTTTATACACTTTAACAACTAACATCATCATACATTCTTTTTTGAATTCTGGTCATGTTCTGTCATCCCTTTAAATTGCTGCAATAACACCTATACTTAAAAAATCTGGTGCAGACTCCAATAACCTTAAAAATTTTCGTCCTATCTCAAACTTACCATTTTTATCCAAAATACTAGAAAAAATAGTTGCAGGTCAGATCCATGATCACTTAGCTACCAACAGCCTGTTTGATGAATTTCCATATGGTTTTTGTCCTGCGAAGGAGTCCCGAAAGAGTCATGCGACGGTGACATGCCAGCGTCAGCCCTGACCTAGTGCCGAGTTTCCTCGAAAGGGAACATCATCTTCTAACTTGCTCACCACACCATCAGCTCGACTTTCCAGCATGGGGCTTAGAGCATTCAGTCTCCCTGCTGACTTCAGAGCTATAGTCTCTAACAGCCTTTAAATCCAGACTCAAACTCACATGTTTAGAAATGCGTTTTATATTTGAACTTGTCCATTATTTTCTTTTTATTACTTTATATATTACTGTTTTTTTACTGTAATTTATTTTATTATTCTGTTGTTTCTATTTGGTTCAGATGGTTTCAAGCATGTGTGGCGGCAACCAAGTAAGGAGTACAAAGACAAGTGTGTCTTGACTACAGTCAAGCATGGTGGTGGGCAGAGGTGGCAAAAGTACACACATCCTTTACTCAAGTAGAAGTACAGATACTCATTTTTTAAAAGACTCCAGTAAAAGTAGAAGTAGTGACTACACTCTTTTACTCAAGTTAAAGTAAAGAAGTTTGGGCTCTGACATGTACTTAAGGAAAAAGTCGCCGTTACTACTACCTGTTTAGTGTCATGCTGGTAACTGGACGTCATGTTTTATTTATATACACACACACACACACACACACACACACACACACACACACACACACACACACATATATATATATATATATATATATATATATATATATATATATATATATATATATATATATATATATATACACACAGTATATATGAATATGAATATAGAATTTTGGAGTGTGCTGATGGATATTTGTGTTCATCAGCCACAAGAGTGTTACGAAAGGCAGGCACTGATGTAGGTGAGGTAGGGTGGACTCAGCGTTCACATTCATCCCAAAGGTGTTCAGTAGGGATGAGATCAGAAAACAACCACATATAGCAGGAAAGGTCAGGTGACCCAATACTTTTGAAAATATAATGTATACCAAGTGTATCACCAAGGCCATATCCCAAACTGTAGGGAGATTCCAGCTCTGTGCTTCAAAACAACTCAAAATTATTGTGATGTTTTACAAATGACAAAATTAATGTTAATTAAATGAAGCACTTGGTGTTTTTTGGGTTGACACCAGGGGCAGTTCTAGGGTTTCATCTTTAGGGGTTTTAGCCCTTAGTGAGAATTTAAAACAAGAAGAGTTCTATATTATATATTATATGACAACTCTGGTAATAAGAATAGTGACATTTCACTGCTTTTGGTTGCGTCTTTGCGTCTTTCCGCCGATTAACGTTATAGATAAACGCCTCCAGCTCTGACTGCGCGTGCACGCTGCGCGTACCCGTGCTTCTCCGTCCTAATAAAGCAGACAGCTGAAGACGCACGTGTGAAACACTACAACACACGCGTGTAAAAGCAAAGTAAATAAAATCGCTCTTGGATCAAACTGATAAATAATTTTCTTTCCCATCGACGACACGTCCTGCATTTTAACGTCATTTTTATTGTTTATTTATGAAATTAAAAATGCTCCTTATAGTTTTAGGGTGGCTGAGATTACAGACAGGGGGCTGAAGCCCCCCTAATAAAGGGCTAGAACCCCCCCTGGGTGACACAATTCACAACGCATTCGCCAGGAATCCTTTTTGACGCCGATTATTACAAACATCTCCCTCATATATGACCATGTGTGTTCAGGAATGTCCTCGTTGTTAGTTACTTTAACATCGGTGACTCCCTCTGAATGAACATTAGCCATTCCTTTTGTAGGCGCTGCTCATTGTTAGCTCCGCTATCCTTAGTCTATGTCTGATAGCCAGTAAATAATACAGTACACCAGTCACATGGGGAAAAAGCCGCACAATGATAGGATGATAGGCTGGAAACAGCTCAATGAGAAGGAATAATACTAAAAGTAACGAGTCCGTTTGAAAATGTAAGAAGTAAAAAGTACAGATATTTGTGTAAAAATGTAATGAGTAAAAGTCAAACGTTGTCCGAAAAATAAATAGTAAGTAAAGTAAAGTACTGATACCAGAAAAATTTACTTAAGTACAGTAACGAAGTATTTTTACTCCGTTACTTCCCACCTCTGGTGGTGGGAGTGTAATGGTCTGGGGCTGCATGAGTGCTACAGGCACTGGGGAGCTACAGTTCATTGAGGGAACCATGAATGCCAACATGTACTGTGACATACTGAAGCAGAGCTCTCTCCCTTTGGAGACTGGGCCTCAGGGCAGTATTCCAACATGATAACAACCCCAAACACACCTCCAAAACGACTACTGCCTTGCTAAAGAAGCTGAGGGTAAAGGTGATGGACTGGCCAAGCATATATCCAGACCTAAACCCTATTGAGCATCTGTGGGGCATTCTCAAACCGAAGGTGGAGGAGCACAAGGTCTTTAACACCCACCATCAGTGGAAAAGGATTGCAGTGGCAACCTGTGACCCTCTGGTGAACCTCATGCCCAAGAGGGTTAATGCAGTGTGTGGCCACACAAAATATTGACCCTTTGTTCCCAATTTGGACATTTTCACTTAGGGGTGTACTCACTTTTGATTTAGACATTAATGGCTGTGTGTTGAGTTATTTTCAGGGGACAGCAAATGTTCACTGTTATACAAACTGTACACTCACTACTTTACATTGGAGCACATTGTCATTACTTAAGTGTTGTCACATGATAAGGTATAATAAAATATTTACAAAAATGTGAGGGGTGTACTTACATCTGTGAGATACTGTATATTAACTGATGTTTTACTGCAAAAATTACAGTCAACTAGTTACTATTAGTCCTGAAACTGCTAATTACTCTTCTGTATGTAACGTGCCCAGGTGAAAATACTTTCACCGGTTGCAAAAAAAATAATAATAATAAATTAGAGTAAATACGGGAAACCTTATTCAGAAAAATCCTTTACTAGCACATACAGATGAGTCTGTTTATTTACATGTTCCATAACAATTTTACATCTTTATCACTACCATCATCTCTAAAGTCAAAGTCTTATGCAAATGTTTAGGCACCCCTGACAATTTCCACGATTTTCATGTATAAATATTTGGGTGTTTTATCAGCAATTTCATTTTGATCTATTACAGTAAATAACTGAAGGACACTAAAGTAATATTTCAGTAGTGAAATGAGGTTTATTGGATTAACAGAAAATGTGCAATATGCATCAAAATACAATTAGACTGGTGCATAAATTTGGTGACCCCAACAGAAAAATCACATCAATATTTAGTAGAACCTCCTTTAGCAGAAATAACAGCCTCTAGATGCTTCCTATAGCCTGTAATGAGTGTCTGGGTTCTGGATGCAGGTATTTTGGACCGTTCCTCCTTACAGAACATCACCAGGTCAGTTAGGGTTGATGGTTGTCGAGCTGGACAGACCGCTTCACATCCCCCACAGATGTTCAGTGATCTTCAGGTCTGGGGACTGGGATGGCGACTCTGCAGAAATGCCCAAGTAGATTTTGAGCAGTGTTTTGGGTCGTTGTCTTGTTGAAATATCCAGCTTCAACTTTGTAA
The DNA here is from genome assembly GCF_022655615.1 of Tachysurus fulvidraco. NCBI lineage: Eukaryota > Metazoa > Chordata > Actinopteri > Siluriformes > Bagridae > Tachysurus > Tachysurus fulvidraco. The sequence goes on from NC_062541.1 coordinate 258,638, forward strand.
CTGATTCCTCAACATTATTCTCAAGAATCTATTGATATTGAGTGGAATCCATGCAACCCTCAACTTTACCCAGATTCCCAGTACCGGCACTGGCCACACGGCCCCACAGCATGATGGAACCTCCACCAAACGTTACTGTGGGTAGAAAGTGTTTTTCTTGATATGCTGTGTTCTTTTGCTGTGATATGCTGTGTTCTTTCTGTGTTCTCTCATGAGATTGCACAAGACCCCTCGTTATGACCAAATAACACAATCTTTGTGTCATCGCTCCACAGCACCTTATTCCAAAATGAAGCTGGCTCTTCCAAATGTGCGTTTGCAGACCTCAAGCGACTCAGTTTGTGGCGTGTGAGAGCAGAAAAGGCTTCTTTCGCATCGCTCTCCTGTACAGCTTCATCTTGTGCAAAGTGCACTGAATTGTTAAACTATGAACAGTGACACCATCTGAAGCAGGTTGATGTTGTGGGTCTTTGGAGGTGGTTTGTGGGCTGTTTGTGACCGTTCTCACCATCCTTCACCTCTCCAATATTTTACGTGGCCTGACACTTCTGGCCTTAACAAGAACTGTTCCTGTAGTCTTCCATTTCCTCACTATGTTCCTCACAGTGACACCGACAGCTTATATCTCTGTGATAACTTTTTGTAGCCTTCCCCTAAACAATAGTGTTGAACAATCCTTGTTTTCAAGTCATTTGAGAGCTGTTTTAATGCCTCCATGTTGTCACTCTTCAGAGGAGAGACAAAGAGAACAACAACTTGCAATTGGCCTTAAATACCTTTTGTCATGATCAGATGAACCTGTCTATGAAGTTTAAGGCTTAATGCACCACCAAACCAATTGTGTGTTCACATTAATCAGTGCTCAGTAGTTGCAGGTACTCAAATCAACACAATGGCAAGGGTGCCTAAATTTATGCACATAATTTAGTTGATGCACATTTTCTGTTAATCCAATAAACCTCATGTCACTACTGAAATATTACTTTAGTGTCCTTCAGTTTTAGATAAAAATGTAATTGCTGATAAAACACCCAAATATTTATAAAACTAAACTTTTGCATACGACTGTACGCTGATGTACATGAGTTCATGACTAGACATGTATATGATGATGTCATCATGCCGCTAAGCTAACATAAAATAAACATAACATTCGTTTTTCCCTTTTGGAAGGAGACGGTGCTGATGTGTGTGAGGTGATTCCTAAGCTGTATTTAATGTAAAACACCAGATGCATAAAAACACAACACATTTTCTGATGGATCTGAACTGTGTCCCATTGCACATTTTATATTTAAGACACATTATTATCAACAAGCACTTAGTTACATTACACATAAAGAAATAGTCATGCTTAGAGACCTTCACACATGAGTTTGACATCTGTGTCAAATAGAATCTTAAACAATTAAAATAAACGTTAATATTTTTTCTGGTAATGCAGCACAGGAGATGTGTGTAACTGCAAAGCTCTTCAGACATTACACTATTATAGCACACAGAGCTGAAGATAAAGAGAACATTACTGTCAGACCGGCTCTGGAGAACTGAGGGGGTGGAGCCAGGAGAACCACTAAAAAGAACTGTGAGGGAGGTTAAGAACCATCCAACATCTCCACAGAACTCAGAGGGTGGGGACAGGTGAGGGTGAAAGAGCAGAGGACACAGAACCAGGTGAACTATCGAGAAGAGGAGGGATGGGATATGTAGAAAGTCCCTAATGGGGTGGAGTCATACAAAGGGGTGGGGCCATAGAGATCAAATGTAAGTCGTGTAAATGTGTAAATAAAGATGTGTAATGACTGAAAAACATTAATGCAAACTTTGTACTACAGATTAATAAAATCAACAGTTAGTAAAAAAAAAATCACAATTAGTAAATTTCTGACTTTTTTTAATGTTTACAGGAACTTAGACAGGAAGTGATGTCATACAGTAAACTTACAGTGAAAAGCACAGACAATCGCAGTGCTGGTCCGAGTCAGTCCCAAACACGACATGCCTTTAATACAAGGTTGTAATGGAACAGGTCTACAGGGAACTGTGGGTTCTCTCAGCAGGTACGGATACATGTTAATACAATAAAAAGCTGCATTCCATCTTTTTAAGGCATAACACATGGAAGATGAACACAAGCTGGAAGTCCCTTGTAGGCATAAATGACAACAAAGACAAGAATACAAAACACTACACATCATTACAATATGTAGTCCATAAAGATAAAAAAAATTATAATGTCAATAAAGCAAATGAGATAAGACTAAGGTCAAACATTTTTGTGAGACATTACAATGTAGATGTGATTCAGTGGATGAGTGACTGAGCATAAAAAATATCTACAATAAATAAATTAATAAACAATTATTTCAGTTCCAATTTGTTTGTGTAATTTAGTGGTACAGAAGTTAATGTACTTTCACTACACTAATAATCACAGTGCAGACTGACAGGAAGACAAACAAAATAATGCATGTATTTTAAACCAGACTGAAACAGAACCTCCAGGTCGTCTTGGCACTGAAGACAATGTGAAGTAAAATTGGATTAATTATTCATCAAAATTTCACCATAAACACATTTTCCTCTAAAGACAACGTGCTGACTATTAAACCTGTGACATTAACACTGATATTGGGCAGATAACTGGTTAAAGTGTTGGACTACAGATCTGAAGGTTGTAAGTTCAAATCCCAGGACCACCAAAACTGCCACTTTTGGGCCCCTGGTCAAGGCCCTTAATCCTAAACTGCTGTACATAAGATAAGAGTGTCTGCCAAATGGCATAAATGTAATGACCTTAATATCACACTTGACAGAAGAGATTAATGCTGCAATAGTGACACCAAGTGGCCAGATTTTGTCACATACACAATCAGACAGCATGTTTAGTGAAAAGCTATTGTTTAACTTTACAGTGAAATATATGCCACTAGATCTAGGGATCAGCTGCCTTTAGCTCCAAAAGTAAGAGGACATTTTAATTTTTGAATTAAGCATCTGAGGACAATTTAATATTTATATTTACAGCATTTGGTACTAGTTTAATGACGCGTACATTTCTAACGGTCTTAAAGAGATTTGGGAATGATTAAGCAAACTCTACACATTTCACGTTAATTCTCGTCTCAGGAACCGAACCACTGTAGCTGTGATTGTGTGGAGAATGATACAGGAATGGATATGAAACAGAGCATAGCAGCAGGTAATGATATTTGGGAGAATCAGCAGTGACATCACACTTAAACAGCTATAATTAACAGTGTTTCTATTCTAGAGACATGCAGAAAGGATCTTTGTTTACTTTAAAAAAATATATTTATGTGCTTTAATCGATTGACCGTGTGTCCAGCAGGAAAATACAGCGAATGGAAACCCAGACATAACGTTTACTAATAAGCTTGTGTACCAGATTTGTATTACTTTATTTCCCTATATTTAGGTATCACAGTTTAACGTGTACATCAAATTTACATGGTAATAAAACATCCCCTGTGAGTGACGCAAAGGATCAGGTGGAGTTGGGTCACACCACAGGGAATGTAGAGTGAGACATGGTCAATAAGGTGCAGGATTTGTGTAGTGTGTGTCTGTGTGCATGTGTGTGTGTGCGTGAGTGTGTGTGTGTGTGTGTGTGTGTGTGTGAGTGTGCAAGAGACTGCTCACAGTGTTCACCGGCCCACTGGAGGAAGCGGAGGAGCTCCTCTCATTACTGTAAGAGAGAGACAATGACAGTGTAGGCACCGACTAATCAGATAAATTCAGGCATGTTCTTGTCTGATGAAGACGTTCACATGGTCAAAATTAGACACCTTCTCACCTCTAGTGGCTTTGCTGGGGTAAATCTTAGTGAAGTGTCTGTACTCATCTGGTAGTGGGAAGTCATCCAGGGGATGGAAAGAATATTTTGATTCAAAATCATCTGAAAGAACAGAGAACTTTATAAATATACAACATAAAATCCATAAAAGCCAAAGCAGGTTTATTTCATCACATTACAGACCATTAGAAATCCTGAGCTCTAATACTGACACCAGGTCGAGGGATGTTCAGTCCCCAAAAATAGAGTCGGGTTTCTTATTCAAATATACTTTACAATAAAATATTAGCTTCTTAAAGAGTTTCTTTACTATATTAGATGTGTCAGTGTTTCAGTATGGGACATTTACTTTAGTCTATGTAGGATTTGTTAGGATTTGTTGGAATTGCCTTTTAAAATGTTAAAACATGAACCAAACATTTTCTGTAGCCTTCAACAAGCTTCTCACAATAACAATAAGATTGTTGTCAGGGTAACAGGTGGAATCTACATGCCAAAGCCAGAGAAGTCAGATCGTGGCCTGGTGGAGTCACCTGAGCACTTCATGGCTGCTTTTCAAACACCCAACACCACAGAGGAATACACATCATCAGTGACTGTCTACAGTCTATAGTCATAAATTTTAAATTAATATTTTTTAAATCTTTAATTGTATATATTCATTTATTTATTCATTCATTTATTTATTATTATTACATATTTATTTATTTTTCTCTCCTTTCTGTCTCTATACTTCTTTAAAGCTGCTTTGAGACAATTGGGACTGTTAAAAGTGCTACACAAAAATTAAATTGGGGTTCCAGCTAACCTTGTATGACTAATAGTAACACACTGCACTCATGTTTGTTGCCAATATAATTATTGTAGTTATTGCTGCCTCTCTAATAGTTCTGGAGCTGATGAGGAGCCTGAAGGCAAAAGCACACAGCAACTGAAGAACACAAAAGTCTTCAGAATTTAAAAACAGTAGAATTGACAAAAATCCCAATACCTTTATAAAGGTCATAATATCAAGAGCTGCAGGTTAGGAACAGCAATGCGTGTTTTATTTCGGTATTTCTGTTAGCGCTGGAGATTAAAAACTTAATATATTAAATGTAATTAACTGTAAAGGCCTGAGATACGGGCAAAGGTAAAGTGACAAAACAATCCGAAGTGTTTACCTGCAAAAGAGCGGGAATTGTGGGTGTGGCCATTTCGAGTAGGTGGCGGAGGAGGCGGAGCTCCAGCAGGCGAGCGTGAGGGTGGAGGGGGAGGTTTACCCCTACTGGGAGCATCGGAATGTGTCCGATATGGAGGAGGAGGCGGAGCTTCACGGCTATTCCGTAACATCTGTGCAGGTACTGGTGGAGCTGCAACATTTTTTTCAAAGTTAGTAGTAAATAATAAACAAACAAACAAACAAACAAAAACAAATAAACAGGCTCACCTGCTCCACGGCCAGGGGGATCACGTACTGGAGGAGGAGGACGGGAGAAAGCGGGGGAGGGGCAGGGGCTTGGTGGTGGAGGGGGCGGGGCATGAGCGCGAGTAGAGGCGTGTCCTCCAGCCGGGGGCTTTTTGCTTAATGAGTTGTGCCTCTGTGGGAGTTCAGGGGCAAGTTCGTTCACCGGACAAGACGATCCATTAGATACAGACAGCTGCTGGCGATACGGAGGTGGGGGAGGAGGTGGTGCTAGAGAAGATGAAGACGAAGACCGACTGCTTGCTGGAGAAGGAGGTGGTTTCACTGGAGGAGGCGGCGGAGCTGGAGTAGGAGGGAGGGGCTTGTCACGATTATAAGTAGGTGTGGCACATTTCTGAGGAGGAGTAGGTGGAGCATTGCCACGACGACTTGCAGGAGGTGGGGGAGAGGGAGATGACTGGTGGGATGAAGTATCGCTGTTGTCAGGGGAACCAGGAGGTCGAGGCGCAGCAGAGCGCGATGAGGGGGGTTGGAGTGAAGATCTGCCCACAGAAGCATCTAACACACACAAAGTGTTAATCAGATCATAGACCAAAGATAGCAGAGATGTCAGTGTGTTTTATTCACTATGTAGTGTCCATTGCAGTGAGTAGTGATTCACAGGCAGATGTTCGAGATGTGACATCAATCGAATAGTACAGGAATAGCATCTTATGTAAAATAGCGATAAATGGTAATAAGCCAGTTAATACAGAATAAAGTAACTGTGAACAAATAAATATAAAAACATCCAACGTTGCAACAGCTGAACAAATTCTTTAATAATGAACTGCCTGTGCTGTTCTCTCACCTCCCACAGGTCGTAGTTTAGGCACTCCACCTTGAAACAAGCCTCCCATTGGCTGCTGCACTCCTGTAGACAAGGCTCCACCACTGGCTCCCCCCCCAGCATTCGGCACACCGTCTTTGGGCTCTGGGACAGGATATAAGACAGATCACTGGTTGTTCATGTTGTGTTATTTAACTCATTAAACACTTTAATGATCTTACTCTCGATCATGGGAGCACTGCGGTCATTAACCATGCCCACTCGCTTCAGTTTTGTCCCTTTGCAGATATCAGAGAGTAATGCTCCTCTGCCTTTCGATTCATCCTGAGACAGTTTAGGTGGAGTGGTGTTCGCCTAAGACATACTCACAGGTTAAAAATACAGTGAATACAGACACATTAATGCATGACCATTAAATAAAAACAGAAAAGCAGATTTAAAAAAGTAAAGTGACAAACAGCTACAAACTCAGTAAGTGGATCACTCAAGGTAAAGATTGGGTTAAAAATGAAACACAGTGCAACCTCACAGAATGTGGAGGTAACTTACACAGCTAACTCAGTAGCTGCTTATTGGCTAGTTAGCTAGAGTTGCTCACCTGGCTGCATATGGGGGGTGGAGGAGGGGGAGGAATTGGCATCCTGCAGTGTGTGTGTGTGAGACACACTCAGATATATAATGAGCTCATCTGTGGGGCAAAAACATCACACACACACACACACACACACACACAGTGATGTAATGGTTAGAATAGCCTTCTGTGAGAGGAAGGGCAAGAGAACAAAACTGCCCCTGCAGTCTGGGTGGGAGGGGCATACTGACACTAGGTAATCGTGAACATCTGTGAGTTTGTGCAGGTAGAACAGGGTAGACTGCACTTTCCTCTGAACACGTTACTCCACCCTGCTGATGCTGCTTGAACAGCAGTTTGGAGAGATGCTTTTAGATTCACATGGAGGAAGAACACATTAGCCTCGTCTCTACCGGTAAAAAACCCTCCAACAACCATGGGATTAGATTAGAGTGGGATACTGACCCCATACTGGGGTAGCATACAGTAACACCTCACTGAGTCAGACTGGATGTGATCCGCTGTATGAATAAAGGTACACTATGTAAAAACCTTATTATAAACACCATGTTTCTGGAATGTTCTCCATTAAAGGTCTGACTGTGTCTGTGGGGATTAGTGAGCATTAGTGAGATCAGACACTGATGGTGAGGAGGTCCTGGGTTCAGTCCGTGTTCCACTCCATCCTACATCTGTTCAGTTAAATTAATGTGTTTTCTGAGTTTTATTATAAATTGTGAAATATATGTTTTTATTTAATTAAATAAAAGTAGTATCATTGATTTATTAAATAAAATATGAAAGTATAACAATAAGTATCATATTAAACTACTACTAATAAAAATAATAAATACTGACGACATAAATCAATATAAATGTATTTTTAACCGTTACAGTTGGAACGCAGCTGCTTTCGTGTGTATAAAGTTATATATATTATAAATACATTCAACTAAAAATAATGTTTATAAAGATTTCCTGCAGCATCTTATAAACCTTCTGTACGACAGGAAATGTTCAGAGCTAAGTGCATTATTATTATTATTATTATTATTATTATTATTATTATTATTATTCGATTCCCTATGATGCTAATGATGCTAATGAGGCTAAGCTAGATCAATAGCATCATTGACAACCCGATAACAAACAACATTAAATATATAAACACAATATTTATTTCCTTTATAAAATGATTATTAATGACTAAATCACATATCAGCTCTCAGTTTAAAGGATTATAAAGAATAAAAAAATACAGTAAATTTTAAACTTACAGCTTCGTATAAACAACTCGGCCTCTTCTGGCTTCTCGCGCAGACTGAAACACGCATGCGCAGTTCTCATCTGCACCGGATAGCAGTGGGTTTGAAATTACGCCCCCTGGCGTCCTGGAGAGGACGTCACATTTCAGCCCATATACCATAATGAGTTTTTAAATTGCTTCGTTTCTATAAGTATAAAAATCTAAAGGTTCAGTTTTTAAAGTGTGGGTTTGATTAAGACGAATGATTATGCTGAGAATCAAAAGGATTTTTCTTGTTTAAATGAACACTTCAATGTACATTTGTAGTAAAAGAAGCTCTAAATGAGTAAGGATCTGTCCCTGTCAAAAAGCTGAAACTTTCTGTTGAACTGAAACTTTCTGTGGACCTTTTTTTAAAGGGTCTCCAAAAGGTTCAGTGTTCATGGTTTATCCAGAGGACCTCTGGGAATATTTGGGGACATTTGCACCCCACATGCTTTAATGGGACATTTGCAGCTCACCCCACATGCTTTAATGGGACATTTGCAGCTCACCCCACATGCTTTAATGGGACATTTGCAGCTCACCCCACATGCTTTAATGGGACTTTCCAGAGACATTTGAGTGACAGATAAAATGTAACAGTTGTTGTCACATTTTAACATCTTAACAACCCTGAGCCACTAGAGGGAGCTCTCTCTAGAGTCCTTAACCACATCTGTAGGCCACTTCCAGCATATTGGCGTATTTAACCCACACTTACAGCTGAAGTCATTCATTCATTCATTCATCTTCTACCGCTTATCCGAACTTCTCAGGTCACGGGGAGCCTGTGCCTATCTCAGGCGTCATCGGGCATCGAGGCAGTATACACGCTGGATGGAGTGCCAACCCATCACAGGGCACACACACACTCTCATTCACACACACACTCACACACTACGGACAATTTTCCAGAGATGCCAATCAACCTACCATGCATGTCTTTGGACCGGGGGAGGAAACCGGAGTACCCGGAGGAAACCACCGAGAACATGCAAACTCCAAGGCATGGGGAGAACATGCAAACTCCACACACACAAGGCGGAGGCGAGAATCAAACCCCCAACTCTGGAGGTGTGAGGTGAACGTACTAACCACTAAGCCACCATGCCCCCCCCTTACAGCTGAAGTTAATGTGGCATATTTTTAGTTCATCTATGTACCAAGCTGTTCTGTTATCTCTTGTTGCCTGCCATAAGTATGACCTGTCTTCGTTCTCTTGTTTTTTATTTGTCTGCCGTTTCTGAACACTACTTGGGATTGTTTGTCTCTGTGCCACACCTGTGAGTTATGTATTGGATTTGTCTGCATATGGATAGAGGGCATCATTGCTCACAGCTGTCACAGTATAGTGTTCTTATTTTAGTTTTTCTTGCTTGTATATTGGGATTGGTCACTGTTAAGGTTATCCAGCCAGTTAAAAGAAAGTATAATGTGTTTCATTATACTTTTTATACTCATTATAATCAACTGAAAGGTGTTTAAACCTTTTGCCATGAGTTTTGTGACAGAGTAAATATTTACTGTTTTTCAATTTCTATTGGTTAATATTTTATGTTCTCACGTTATTTCCTAATTAATTAATTAATTAATTGATTGATTAATTAATTAATTAATTAATTGATTGATTGGTTGATTGATTGATTGATTGATTGATTGCTTGATTGATTGATTGATTGATTGATTGATTGATTAATTAATTAATTAATTATATTTACAGACCTCCTGGACCATATTCTGAATTCTGCTGTGAATTTGCAAATTTAATTTCAAACCTAGACAAAGCAATAATTGTTGGAGACTTTAATATTCATCTTGATAAGATCCTCTGAGAACAGAAGTTGTTTCCATCTAAGATTAGTAGGAGTGAACCAGAATGTAACAGGACCCACTCATACTGGAGGTCACACTCTTGATCTTGTTCTAACCATCAGATTTAATATAGAAAATATACAGCATTTGTCACAATGTCTCAGTCAGAATTGGATCACCATCTTCTACAGAACTTCAGGTGACTGATTATTTAGAATCAGTGATTCACTACACCATAGATATTATAGCTCCACTTAAAAGTTAAATTATTTCAATGAACCAATTGATAACATCAGGCATAAAATTCAGACCATTCATTTAATACCAAACAAATTAATAGATAATAATTCAAAATCAACTCAAATCAAATTTTATTTGTCACATACACACACATACACACATACACACACATCCAGAGTACAACATGCAGTTAAATGCTTTTTGCATCTGTCCGTTATTCAAACATAAGGAATGCAATTTGGGATAAAAAATATAATGAAAAGGAGGTAGATAAATAAAAAAAAGTATAAACTATATAAAAAGAAACTATATAAAATATGAAAATATGAGTGAAAAATAATGTATATACATAAACATAAATATACATAAATGCATATGGTTTTTAATTATTGTCCTTAAAGTGTCCATGTGCAGTATGGTGTGTATAAAGTGTATAAAGTGTATAAAGTGGCAATGTGCTGTGCAAGTCCAGAGTTAAAGTGTCAGTCCAGAGTTAAAGTGTCAGTCCAGAGTTAAAGTGTCACTCTAGAGTTAAAGTGTCAGTCCAGAGTTAAAGTGTCAGTCCAGATTTAAAGTGTCAGTTCAGAGTTAAAGTGTCAGTACAGAGTTAAAGTGTCAGTACAGAGTTAAAGTGTCAGTCCAGAAATAAAGTGTCAGTTCAGAGTTAAAGTGTCAGTACAGAGTTAAAGTGTCAGTCCAGAGTTAAAGTGTCAGTCCAGAGTTAAAGTGTCAGTCCAGAGTTAAAGTGTCACTCTAGAGTTAAAGTGTCAGTCCAGAGTTAAAGTGTCAGTCCAGATTTAAATTGTCAGTTCAGAGTTAAAGTGTCAGTACAGTGTTAAAGTGTCAGTTCAGAGTTAAAGTGTCAGTCCAGAGTTAAGGTGTCAGTCCAGAGTTAGTGTCAGTACAGAGTTAAAGTGTCAGTCCCAGTGTTAAAGTGTCAGTACAGAGTTAAAGTGTCAGTCCCAGTGTTAAAGTGTCAGTACAGAGTTAAAGTGTCAGTCCCAGTGTTAAAGTGTCAGTCCAGAGTTAAAGTGTCAGTCCAGATTTAAAGTGTCAGTCCAGATTTAAAGTGTCAGTCCAGATTTAAAGTGTCAGTCCAGATTTAAAGTGTCAGTTCAGAGTTAAAGTGTCAGTCCAGAGTTAAAGTGTCAGTCCAGATTTAAAGTGTCAGTTCAGAGTTAAAGTGTCAGTACAGGTTTAAAGTGTCAGTTCAGAGTTAAAGTGTCAGTCCAGAGTTAAGGTGTCAGTCCAGAGTTAGTGTCAGTACAGAGTTAAAGTGTCAGTCCCAGTGTTAAAGTGTCAGTACAGAGTTAAAGTGTCAGTCCCAGTGTTAAAGTGTCAGTACAGAGTTAAAGTGTCAGTCCCAGTGTTAAAGTGTCAGTCCAGAGTTAAAGTGTCAGTCCAGATTTAAAGTGTCAGTCCAGATTTAAAGTGTCAGTCCAGAGTTAAAGTGTCAGTCCAGATTTAAAGTGTCAGTTCAGAGTTAAAGTGTCAGTCCAGATTTAAAGTGTCAGTTCAGAGTTAAAGTGTCAGTCCAGAGTTAAAGTGTCAGTTCAGAGTTAAAGTGTCAGTACAGAGTTAAAGTGTCAGTCCCAGTGTTAAAGTGTCAGTCCAGTGTTAAAGTGTCAGTCCAGATTTAAAGTGTCAGTTCAGAGTTAAAGTGTCAGTCCAGATTTAAAGTGTCAGTTCAGAGTTAAAGTGTCAGTCCAGAGTTAAAGTGTCAGTCCCAGTGTTAAAGTGTCAGTCCAGTGTTAAAGTGTTAGTCCCAGAGTTAAAGTGTCAGACCAAAAAGTGGTGTGCAGAAAAACAGTGAAGGGAAGACGTCCAGTACTAGATCCAGATCCTGGGTGTTTCCAGGTTTAAACTCTGGATGGCCTGTGGGAAGAAGCTTCTCCTCATTCCCTCTTTGTTTGCTTTCAAGGAGTGGAAGCGTTTCCCTGAACACAACAAAGAAAAGAGTTCATTGTTGGGATGCTGAGATCCTTTACAATCTTCCTGCCACAAGACAGATCCTGTGTGATGTGAACACCTATGTGACTTTTTTGTCACTTTATAGTGGTGAGTATAGCTGCCTTCCAAGCAGTTGACACGGGTTTGACTCCCGGCCAACGCACGACCTTTAACAACACTTGTTTGAAGCTCAAACGCTTAAGTGCCATTGTTGAGAACCAGGCAAAATTTAATTGCTTATGTTACAGCTGGATGTGAGAGCTCATTCTGATTTCCACTTGTGTTGTAAGTGGTTGTTTGTTTCAAAAATTTCTGTATGTTGTTTCAGCTGCAACAAACACTTGCATACAGTTTAGTCCCCGTTGTGGAGAAACTGCTCCAATCACGTTCAAAGTCTCAATTTCTGACTGCTCTCACACGAGCTGATACAACAGGTTGCTTACAGAAGCAATGCTCAAAAGGCTCAAAAGACTTGAGTGCCACTGTCGAGAAGCAGACACGGTTGAGTTGCTTTTATTAGAGCCTGATGTAAGAGCTCTTTCTGATTTCCACTTGTGTTGTGGGTGGTTGTTTTTTCAAAGTTTTCTCTATGTTGTTTCAGATGCAACAAACACTCGTTCATGCAGTATAGTGAATTTTAAGGGAGGCACCTTGCTGTGGAGAAACTGCATCTATCACGTTCAGAGTCTCAATACCTGTGTCATGCGAGCTGAAACAACAGGCTGCTTACTGAAGCAAAGCTCAAAAGCATCAGCATGTTTCTGCCCGGTTTTGAACCGGGGACCTTTCCCGCGTTAGGCGAATGTGATAACCGCTAAACTACAAGGTATCGGAAACTGTCCACTATCTCCACTGGAGTCTCGTCGATGTTTAGTGGTTTGTATGACTTGTGCTGAAGTCCACTATGAACTTCTTTTAATTATCAACAGTAGCCTACAATTTGTCAAAGTACCACTTAAGTTCAAGCGGGCCATTATTGAGCCAGTGCTAAAAAGCCTAACTTGGACAGTCAGGATCTCAAAAAGTTTAGGCCGATTTCGAAACTCCCCTTTATGCGTAAGATTTTAGTAAAAGTTGTCCACACTCGACTTATAGATTTTTTAACTGACAATAATATAATGGACATTTTCCAATCAGGTTTCAGGAGAAACAGTACTGAAACAGCAATGATAAGAGTCGTAAATGACATTTTAATGGGAAGAGATTCTGGGAAATGTGTTGCTTTGATGATGCTGGACTTGAGCGCAGCTTTTGACACTGTTGACCACAGCATTTTATTAGCACGTCTTAGAGATGATGTTGGTATTAATGATGTGGCATTGAAGTGGTTTGGTTCCTACCTAAGGGACAGAAAATGTTCAGTTAAGATTGGAGATTGTCATTCTGACACTGTGGATGTTTTGTGGGGGGTCCCTCAGGGATCTATTCTTGGACCAACCTTGTTTTCTCTGTATTTGTTGCCTCTGGGGTCTATTTTCAAACGCCACAATATTAATTACCACATCTATGCAGATGATTTGCAATTATATTTTTCTTTGGACATGCGTGCTGCATGGGACAGCTTCAGCATACGCCTAACAAGAAGTGAAGGTTAGGGTTTGTGAGTCATTTTCTGCAATTAAATGATTAATCATCATCAATCATTGAGAAATCATCCTTTTATCAGTTAAGGAAGTTGTCCAAGCTGAAATCTATTCTTTCCAGAAAAGATTTGGAATCTGTTTTTCATGCTTTTATTTCTACGAGGTTGGACTATTGTAATGCCCTAACCCTGGGTCTGAGGGCATCTCTTATAGCTGCCTTCAGTATGTTCACAATACTGCTGCTAGGCTTTTAACTGGCAGTAAGAGAGATCACATAACACCTGTGTTAATTTCTTTACATTGGCCTCTGGTGTTATATAGGATAGAGTATAAGGGCCTGATCACTGTGTATAAGTTTTAAAGGACAATTACAGACTTAGAGACAGTCTTTAAGACTTTCCTTTTTTCTAAGGCTTTTGCTGTATGATTGGTACGTTTTCCCAAGATACTGTGTATGGTATTTTTGTACTTTTATTTTATTGTTATTTTGATGTGTTTTATGATTATGCTTTTTATGACTTATATGATGATTTTTACCATGTAAAGCACTTTGGTCCATTGTTATGGCGTTGAAAGTGCTATACAAATATATTTTGATTGATTGATTGATTGATTGATTGATTGATTGATTGAACTCCTTAGTCTTGCTGACATTCAGGAGAAGATTCTCCTGGCACCATCTCTCCAGGTTTTTACTCTCCTGTAGGTAGGCCGTCTCATCGGTTTTGGAGATCAGGCCCACCACAACAATGTTGTCAGCAAACTTGATGATGGTGGTGGAGTTGGAAGTGGCCACACAGTCATTCGTGTACAGTGAGTACAGCAGGGGGCTCAGAACACAACCCTGGGGATCTCCAATGCTGAATCTGAGAGTGGATGAGGTGTGTTTGCCCACCCGTACGGCTTGTGGTCTGTCTGTGGGGAAGTTGGAGATCCATTGATACAGCGGCAGGAGAAGCTTTCAGAACCCGACCTGTGATGCCGTCTGGTCCTGCTGCCTTCCTGGTATTCACTCTCCCGAATGCCCTCCTCACGTCATGCCCGTGTTTGAACGTGTTTACTTCTCCAGCTCTCCCACCGTGCATGCTGTTTTTGCCTCTATCACTGCTAGCATGCTTAGCTGCAGCCTCGAAGCGAGCGTAAAAGGTGTTTAGCTTGTCTGCCAGAGAAGCGTCTGAATTCCTCATTCAATAAGTAGGTGTTCTATAGTCCGTGATGTTCCTTAGTCCCTGCCACAGGCTTCTAGAGCCACCATGTTGGAACTGTGACTCTGGTTTCTTCCCATAGTGCTGCTTTGCTTCCTTCACCGCTCTGCGCAGGCTGTAAGATGCAGGTAGATAGATAGAAGGGCCGACATTTGATGGTCAGTAGTTCCAGATTTGGTGTGCAGGAGCGTGAAAGAGGAACGATGCTCGTGCTGTCACATCAGTGGTTGTTCACCATCAGACACACTGCACCTCCCCTTGACTTCCCTGACTCCAGTGTTCTGCCCTTAGCCTGTTCCTGACACCGACTCATTTCCCTCGCGGATGCCAGTGCGGGTCACGTCCTTTGTTCCTCCTCAGGATCTCGCTCGGCCAGCATGGGTCCGTGTTTAAAAACGGAAAAGTGTGAGTGTATTGTACACCAATAGATATGAGTGGCTCTGTCATATCTAATGATGACCATTTTCTATAAATAAAACGGTAACTATATAAATTCATTCACTCATCTTCTACCACTTATCCGAACTTCTTGGGTCACGGGGAGCCTGTGCCTATTTCAGGCGTCATCGGGCATCAAGGCAGGATACACCCTGGACGGAGTGCCAACCCATCACAGGGCAACCCTGGAGGTGTGAGGCGAACATGCTAACCACTAAGCCACTGTGCCACCCAACTATATAAATAAATATATAAAATAAACAAAAAATGCAAAGTGAAACCGGAGCAGTTGCGACGGCAGCCGACTTCACCGGCGCCATCTAAAAGGATGAACTGTTAAAACTGATGAACTGGATTTAAAAAGGCATCAAACAACTACTGTATGTGATAACTAATGACTTCACCTGACCACGATCCTGAAATAAATACAAATATTTTGCAATTTCATATTTCCAAATAAATTCTAATGTTTACCAATTTCTTTCAGGATATGCAAACCTTTGAGCAAAAGCGTATATACAGTATAAATATACAGTTTTTGATTTGACATTACTGCATGTATGCAGGAACTTATAGTTCTTTCCAATAAGGACAACTCATTAATGATGATGCCAGTATATAGTGAAATGAGGTCTATCCACCACCAACACAGCAGAGTGAAAACATGGAGCTGGCAGATGACCCAAGATCTCAGTCACGTCAAGTAGTAGGATATGTGGTGTTTAAAGAGAGGCACTATCACAGAGATCCAGCAGCTCTTCTGGAGACCTTGAACCAACATGAAAACCACAGAGTCTGTGGGAAAAGCAGCTCCAGCCATGGTGGAAATCTAGAAAAAGGCCATTGCACAAGCATTGGCTATTGTCAATAAAACAATGTCCTGAAGAAAAGGGAAAAAATACTGATGTAATAACAGCCAAACATCCCACAGATCAGCAACAACAGCAGCTGGTGACAGAAAAATGTAAATATTATGAAGAAAAACCCATAAAAACAATGAAATCACCAGAAAACTCCACGGAGCAGAGCAAAGGTCCCACAATCCAACGTTTGAAGTTTACCATTTGCTAAAAGGCATACATGTAAAAGTTAATGTAGTGCCATGACTAGGGCTTTCATGGCTAATCTTTACTGATGAAGAAACTCATGATGCTTGCAACAGAATGAATTTAGACGTCTACAGAAACATTCTGTTGGATAAATTACAGAGAAACACATCCAATGTAATCGGGATAACTTTCATCATGCAGTTAAACAATGATCCACACTGACACTCTGTGCTGCTGTGGATCTGCGATCACGTTCAGTTCTGCCACAGAAACATATAAAATAAATAAACACAAAATACAATTGTTTTTATGACTCTTTGATTCACACTTTATTATAAAATGTTAACCATGTATATAAAATATTAAATTTTTTCTCAGTACATAATGTTATGTGCTTGTAGCTTCCTGTTTTTAACCAGGTCCACTTTAAACACCATATAACAGTGCAGCGGTGTTTGTTTTTCGACACGATACAAATATTGAACTCTGAGCATCATCCCATCACCAACACATCCACTGACATTTTTTTTACTTCATTAACTACAAGAACTGTTTAAAAGCTAGTGTGGCTTTTGTGGCTTTTTAAAGCTAGTTAGACATTTAGCTGTTCATTTTTAAAGCTAATTAGCTTTTTTGAGCGTGTAATACAAGCTAATACACACTAATTAGCTTTAGCACATTTTTATATTGACACACTCTCCACACCAGGACATCCCTGTGGAAGATTTCTAATGGATTAAATGTCTGTCTGGTGGACTGTAATGGTTTATTAATGGAAAATCTCGTTCACAATGATTTCCGATGGCTTCTTAATCGTATCCTAATGTGATTATCATCGACATGCATAATTCATGTAATGATGATTCTGAAAATGTTTCTGATGTTTTCTTTATGAAATACTTGAACTAGCACGTTCTCCCCTGTTTGGGGTGTGTGAACTTTTGAACAGTGTTTTAGACTCATGGTATCTTCAGTCTGTAACCTAGTGAACCAGACTTAATGTATTCAATGACAGACTTAAAAGCACTTTTGTACGTCACTCTGGATAAGAGAGTCTGTCACACGCTGTCAATGTAAAGAAAAAGTGATTACATTAAAATATTTTTTTTTTATATGAAATCTTCTGACGGAGCTGAACTCTCTCACACACACACACACACACACACACACACACACACACACACACACACACACACACACACACACAAATCTAATCACGGAGACACACACTATGGATCCCAGACAACAATGCATCATATAAAATCTTATTTACATAAACACATGCAGGTTCCAGCAGTATATTTCTTCTCTTAACAGAACCAAATCATTAAAACACAGAAAAGGGAAACTCTTCAATATAAAGTCCTGCGTCCTCAGGATCTACCTCCTGTTCTTAAGTTCAGCTTAATCCCAACACACATACAATTAAGCCCCACCCCCACATGTCCTCAGGCTCCACCACTGTTTATACAATGGATAATATTTTCGCTGTATATTTTTAAGATTTTTACATTTTGGGATTCCACATATTCCCAATGCTCCAGCACCATGACTCATTAAGCTTAACCTCCACAGATCCTCAAGCCTCAGGTCCACATGTCCATCAAACTCCAGCTTACTGATTCAACCTAAATAATGAAACAGTCTGTGAGTTATTTATTTATTAAAATTATTTCTTGTAATGAACATTTTTCCAATCATGTGGGGTTTAATATAGATGTAGCTGTAGGTGTGTGTGTGTGTGTGTGTGTGTGTGTGTGTGTGTGTGTGTGTGTGTGTGTTCGTTCTTACCTGTGTAATTGTGCTTTTAGAGTGGTTCTGGGTAAACGTGTCGGGGGTCAAAGGTCATGTCTGACACATATGGCCCATGGACATCAGGTTCGAGAGGGAGAGCATTGACAGGAAGGTCTGAGTAGATATACAGAGAGGACACACCCTCTACAGAGAGAGAGAGAGAGAGAGAGAGAGAGAGAGAGAGAGAGAGAGAGAGAGAGAGAGAGAGAGAGAGAGAGAGAGAGAGAGAGAGAGAGAGTGAGTGAGTGAGTGAGTGAGAGAGAGTGTGTGTTTATTTGTGTATGTGCATTTACCATCCTGTATGTAGCCATGATCAAGGGTCATTGTACTGTGTTCCTGAAGGGAACACACACACACACACACACAAGTGAGTTTACAAGTAAGAAACAAGCATGTACACACACACACACACAGCAGTGTGCTCCTTACATAAACCTGTACATAAACAATTCTCCTTCCAGATATTTGAATAATTTGATAGTAATTGTGTGTGTTGTGTCTCACCATGTCCCAGGCGTGTGTGTCATGTTTGAACAGTGAGTGTGTGAGTTCCACTGACACTCTCTTCCTGTAGTCCAAGTTTTTGTCCTCGGAGATTCTGAAGAGCACAGCAGCAGCATAGGTGGCTGAGAACAATGAGCACACACACACACACACACACACACACACACACACACACACACACACACACACACACACACACACACACACTCAGGTTTGACCAATGGCTATACTGTAGTGTACGAGTTGTGTCTATTGTGTGTATAAATGTGTATGTGTCTGCATGCGTGCGTTTGTGTTACTCACCTATGCCTTCGTTGGTGGAGTGCAGAAGCTCCATCAGTGGAGCAGAAGCTCCTTCAGCATCAATTAGTTCAGCTGAGTGTTTATCCAGAGCGAGTTCACATAAAAGCCCGGCTGAGACTCGCCGTACACTCTCAACACAAGAGTATAACAACTACAGAAAGATGGAACAAAAGCAAGAGATACAGGGAGAGAGTAAGACAAAAAGCTGTGATTATCTGGAGTTCATCGTTATATAGGAATAATAATCATGTAATGTATCAGTCAGGATTTAGACCTCATCACAGCACAGAGACAGCGCTGGTTAAAGTGGTAAATGTCCTGTTACTGGTCTCTGATCAGGGTTGTGTCTCTTTACTGGTGTTACTGGATCTTAGTGCAGTGATCGTAGATACCATTGACCATGTTATTTTACTTTATAGACTAGAACATGTTGTTGGTGTTAAAGTCACAGCTCTCTCCTGGATCAGGGCTTATTTGAATGGAGCGATAACAGTTCGCAGATCTAAATGGTGACGACTCTAAACAAACTAAGGTAATGTTTGGTGTTCCACAAGGTTCTGTTTTAGGCCCATTGCTTTTCCCCCTATATTTGCTGCCCCTTGGTGCAAGTATCCATAAACATGGTATTAGCTTCCACTGTTACACTGATGACACACAGCTGTATGTTTCAGCTCAGTCAGATGTGAGACACCACATTAATAAGACTGAAGATTGTGTGAAGGACATCAGACAGTGGACGCTTACTAACTTCCTCCTGTTTAACTCTGACACACAGAGGTTCTTGTACCAGGACCACAGACAGTCAGAAGTAAGCTTTCTGATTACAGAGTAACTCTGGATGGTCTTTCTATTACATCATGTGCAGCAGTAAAAGACCTAGGTGTGATTATTGATACCGGTCTCTCATCTGAAGCTCACATAAATAATACCACAATGTTAGCCTTCTTTATCTCAGTAATATGACTAAGATCAGAGATATGATGTCATGACATGATGCAGAAACACTAGGTCATGTGTTTGTTACCTCTAGGTTGGATTATTGTAATACTTTACTGTCTGGATGTTGCAGTAGGAGCAGAAACAAGCTCCAGTTAGTCCAGAACACAGCAGCTAGAGTCCTAACTAGAACCAGAAGATATGAACACATCACCTCTATCTTATCCTCACTGTATTGGCTTACAGTCGAGTTTCACACTGATTATAAAATAATATTATTAACCTATAAAGCACTTAATGGTCTCACACCACAGAACCTTGGAGGTTTTTTATGATCTGTCACACCTACATCGATCAAAAGCTGCAGGATATTTGTTGGTACCTCAAGTACAAAAGTCTCCAGCAGGGGGCAGAACTTTTTCTTACAGAGACCCAGAATTATGGAACAGACCTCTAATTAGTGTTCGGGACTCAGACACACTGTCAGTGTTTAAGTCCAGGATAAAAACACATTTGTTTAGTTTAGATATTTGTGAATAACTTTTCTTAGGTAAAGCAGCAGATCTGGAGGGTATAGAGTGTTTAGTGAACTGAAATGTCTGGGTGAAGCCTCCTTACCACCCTAATGTGTCCACTCAGTTTTGCTGTCCCTGCTTGTTCATTCTACACAATGTAATCACACACAGTCACCTGTACAAATAAAGGGATGGTCTGCATGTTGGCAATTTCACTCCGGTTAATCGGATCCCTGGCCAAAATGTGTAATGCTCCAGTACAGCCTTCTACTATTTCCTCCATACTAATTCCATCCTGAGGGAGAGACAGAGACCAGTAGAGAAAAAGAGAGGGAAAAAGAGACAAAGACTTTATTTCAAAAACACACCTTAGCTCTTCTTATGTTCCCAGCCTCTCTGCTCAATAGTGATGTAAAAGAATTCATTCACATAATGTTACCTGGTGATGGGCTCATTACTGGATGACAGGTTTTTGTGTGATTATTGGCTCGGTATGTGACGATAGACTTGGTATCTAATGATGGACATATTTTATTTATACATAGATATGTGATTACATATTTTATTTATACATAGATATGTGATTACATATTATAAAACCAGAATTTAAACTTCAGAACTTCAAAGTGAAAGTTCAATGTGGCAGACGATTTAATACACTTAGTTACTGAAGATTTCACATTATTTCACCTGAGCAATGGACCATCAGTTAGGAAGCAGAAGCTTCCATACAAGCTCACAAGACCTTAAAAGAGTCATATAGGGACTAAGACATTGGTTCATGTCAAGATAGTGAATACATTAAGCAGGACATTGCTCAGCGTTTGAGTAACTATGATGTGTCTCAAACTTTTTTGAACTGTGGCAAAGCAAAGGAATTCACCCACTACTTCACTGGTCATGGTTTGGAGGCTGGACAGCAGTTGTGAATATGAACCGACCTCAGATGGCTTAATGCTCAGACTGAATGATGTGCACCCTGTGCTATAGCAGGCAACTTTGTCAGGTGGCTTTAAGTGGCTGCACCATTGTCAATGCTGTGGATTTAACATATAGTTTATTAACAGTATATAAAAAAAATATGAAAGTATATTTTATATAGTATATTTTATATAGTATACAAAATTCCTGTGCATGGGAGGACAAAAATACAGAGCATTACCACCCTGCGGGGCCTGCATACATGTAACTGAAGAACTGTTCAACAGTCCAGCCTCATTCATGCAATCGATGTTAAGCATTTTTGGGGACTTAGTCTTTAGCAGTCTATAAGATTCACTGGTGTTTATATTTAGAGCACGAAAAGCTTTAGAGAGACTGAGTGGCATTTTAGAGACCTCACCAACACAACCTGAGATTAAACAAAAAAAAAATTACATTTCTTTAAAAAGATCTATTTTTGGTGCACATTATGGATGTTAATGGGGTAGCTGTGGGGTAGCTGTGGATCCCAAAAAGGTTCATTTAATATCCATAATGTCTACAGCTGACCTTATTAAGGAGGATGGTGTCACTCCATCTGTTTTGAAAATTACTATTATTGTTACATTACTATTAGCTTTATTATATTATTTATATGTAAGGGGTTAAATGATTAGTCCCTTTATGTGTTGAATGGATTGTTACCTGCTAACTGAAACATGAACTGAATTGAGAGATTAGTTACCTGCTGATAGCCTCATTACCTGGTAGGTGTTCTGTGTGCTGAGTCTCTGTAGGTCCTGATGAGCTTTCAGAAGCAGGTTAACCAAACGTGGTATTGCACCTGCTTCCCTTAGAGGTGCCTGATTGGCTGGACATAGTGCCAAATTACGGATCAGACCAACGATGGCCTACAGGAACAGGAAGTGGAAAACATGGAATACGGCTGTATTAACACATGGCCCAGTTAGTAAAACACTTAAAAATCCTGTTCAGTTTATTTTTTAGTTTCGTTTTTAATTTAACTTTTAAAATTTCTCAACATTAGAAAAAGGTCATTATAATTAAAAATCTATGTAAGTCAAGCTGAGAAACATGTAAAGGCAGAAAGTGTCTCCCCCTGGTGGTCAATAAAAGAACTGACTACAAATCCCCACTTAATTTCTCCTCTGCACTGTAAAAGTTAAACTGATACTCATTATCACTTCCTTATTTATTCTTTATACATATGTTCTGAAATAAAAATAACACTTCTCAGACAGGATGCTGCGTACCATCTGACTGGTAAATCACAGCTCAAATCATAATGATGATAGCTATCCTTCACCTCATCATCAAATCAAATGCACACAACTATATAAACTCTGTCTGTTCCCTGAGCAGTGAGATCAAAGAGTAAATTCATGAAAAGTTCTCTAAATCATCTTAGAATTTAACTTGAAAAATGCCAAAGAAACAAAAACAGTCCCTAAAGTTTGGGCTCCTGAACATTAGGTCACCCAAAGCACTTATTGTAAATAAAATCATCTCAGAAAATACAAAAGCCTTACTGCACTCTGTCTTACTGAAACTTGGCATAAATGACTACATCAGTCTAAATGAGTCTACACCATCAGGATATATCTATAAGCACGAGCCTCATCAGACTGGTGGTGGAGGTGGTGGAGGTGGTGTTGTCACTATCTCTAGTGATCTCCTTACTGTTACCCAAAGAACACAGTATAGATTTAGTTCTTTTGAAGTGCTCGTCCTTAATGTTACACTCTCGCACATGCACACGAAGAAATCCATAATGTCTCTTGCTCTAGCGACCGTGTCCCCAGGGCCCCAGACCCCCAGGGCCCCAGACCCCATGGCCCTACACTGATGTTCTTAGAGAATTCACAGATTTTCTCTCAGACCTATTGGTTAACTTTGACAAAGCATTAATTGTATTTATTTATGGATTTATACTCACATTTATGGACTTACTAAACTCACTTGGGCTCAAACAAAACATCACTAGTGCAACTCATCGACGTAACCACACACTAGATTTAATAACATCACACAGAATAGATGTCACTGAAATAGATATCATACCTCAAAGTGATGACATCACAGACCATTACCTCATAATGTACACACTACCTATAGAACAGACTAACTGTGTCTCACCACGTTATCGACTCGGTAGAACCATTATTCTGACCCCTAAAGACAGATTCACAAATAACCTGCCTGATCTGTCTGGACTTCTAACTGTACCCTCAAACTCAAACGACCTAGATGTAATGACTAACAGCATAGACGCTATATTCACTAGCACATTAGACACTGTTGCCCCAGTCAGATTACAGAAGGTTAGAGATAAAACATCTGCCCCGGGGTATAATAGTCATACTCACACCCTCAAGAGGGAGACCCGTAACCTCGAACGGAAATGGAGAAAAACTAAATTAGAGGTTATTATAACTGTGTATAAGGACAGTATGTCCAGCTATAGACAGGCTGTAAAAGCTGCTAGGGCTCTGAGCACCTGAGCAAACTCATAGGACATAACCAGAACAACCCCAGGGTTTTATTTACCACAGTGACTAGATTAACAAAAACCCAGAGATCTGAACACACGTCCATCACAGTTCAGTAGTGAGGACTTTATGAGATTATTGTCTATTAGTATCTAAGTAACTATTATTAAGTATCAGGAATAAAGTAGGTGAT